>NW_026713599.1:0-300000 GCF_029784015.1 Lycium ferocissimum | reverse complement strand
TCATCGTTTAAGGAAGTTCCTAAGCTAAATTCTGGAAAAAGTATGTTTACACTGATATCACGTTCCAAGTAAAAGCTGGTACGTAAGAATAAGGCAAACATTTCCAAATTTTATTCCTACTACTCAAAAAGTGAATTGCTTGTGATTGTTGAATACAATTTTCTCACTTTTGCTTTGCATTGATCATCCCAGATTTAGTTTGGTATGTCATGTTTTGATTCTAATGCTTGGTTTTCTTTTCTTTCCATGCATACCACGGTGAAAGTATGTGTTGTCAACTGACGCTGTAAAAATCCAGATTTTATCCAACTCTAACATCAACTTTTGTATTAGTTGGACCAACATGAATATGAACTTGAATGATAGACTATTATTGTCTTTCTTATTTTCATGAAAGCAAGTTCAAGAATGTGACTGTACATTCTATTCTTTAAATGAAGGTACATAGCATCAAGTGTATTATCCTTGATATTTAATCATGGTATTGCATCCTTTTTTTCAATCTACTAAACAGTTAAAAGATGGATGAAATTATATCCGTGTCAAACCTCTTTGGGACGGTGATCGTCCTTATTTCATTACATAAGTCATATGAGGGATCTAAGTTTCCCATCACTATGTTGGGTGAATTTTTCTTCAAAATTATAACCTTCATATAAAGGAAGGTAAAATATGAAGTTTGTGTGTTAAATGCATACATAAATAATGACCTATTACTATTATATATAAGAGAGGATTTTAAACTTTTGTAATCCTCACAGGGCTACTTTTGGTATTTCATGTTTTTGTACTTTTTGAGGTCTTTTCGTATTTAATCACTATTGTGTATAAACTATTTTTTTCTTTGACAGTTGGATAAAAGAGAACAAACCATGATTAGGACACTTGTACAACTTTCTAAATTTTTCTTTCTGCCCATGAATTAGTTCTTTGTTACCTCAATCAATTATCCTAATGGGTTCCATGTAAACTACGCAATTTTACTCGGCTATTAATCATCCCCTTCGTTTACTTCTAATTAGTCACTATATTAAAAAAAAAATCATTTTTATTTGTCCATTTTAAAATATCAAGAGAAAAACATATTCTCTCACACTTTACTATTAACATTAATTATTTATTTCCTAAACCATTTCGCAAAACTTAAGACTATAGAACAATTAATATGAGGATTATGATAAAATACGCACTTCATTTATAATCTCTTAAAGGAGTTTAAAGTTTATTACGGACAAGTAAAAGTTAATGAAGGGAGTAATAAGGACTTCTTATATACCACGAAAAGTAATGATGTCATGGAAAAGGTAATTGAAACACCACAAAGTATATACTCCATATGTTTCTATTTATGTAACACTGTTTGAATAGGCATAAAATTTAAGAAAAAAAGAAAGAAATACTTTTGAAATTTTGGACATTTGTGTGAGTATATATATTTTCATTAAGGGTTAAAGAAGAATTTTAAGTTTAAGTTGTTTTTAACCATAGAAAGGTGGACATTCTTTTTAGTACATACTAAAAAAGAAAGTGTGCCACATAAATTGAGAAAAAGTGAATATTAAATTGAAATTATTGAGAAAGAAAAAATTATTAAATTCAAACAAATTTAAAAATAAGAAAAAAAAAATTATTTTCAAGAACTTCTTGAAAAAAATTGTGTCGTTTAATTTGGAGGAACACTAAAAAGTATTTTACAGTACCATAATTTGTAATTATCTAACTTAAGCTTCTATATTTATTTATTTATTAGTTAACTTCATCGATTTCATTATATAATAATATTTCTAGCGTTAAATATTTTTGACATTATTTGAACATCGTAACATCTTTTTGCAAAAAATGTTGTTAGCCAATATGGGTTTAATTAAAAAAAAAAACAAATGAAATTAATTTTACATATGATAGAGCTCAATTTGGATGATTAGATATTATAGTCTCATAAACTGTCCGCAAAATAGAAAATGGAAGAGCATTTGTACATGCTTTTGTTTAAAAAGTCTAAAACATAAACTAAGAAAAATGTTCTTCTATAACTTTCAAATACCTTTTTAATCTTTTAGAAAAAAAGAATTAGGAGTAGAAAAAATAAAAAAATAATTACAAATTTATAATTTTTTAAGTTGGTTTGGGCCTGGAATTAGCACGGGCCAAATGCCACTAGTATTACTATTATATATAAGGGACTACAAAAGGGCTTTTGTAGTCTTTACAAAACTTTCCAAAAAATGTCAAAATTTTCAATTAATTACTTTTAGGTCCTGATTTTATTTTTTAAAGTCAAATTTATTTTTTGTTCTTATGGTTTACTTTTTAAAAGCTATCGAATATTCTGCCTTTTTTACCTATTTTCTATCCGGTATTCAGTACTCAGATTGGAGTTCGCCTAATCCAGATTCCTGTCGCATAGGCTCCAATTGGGGGAAGCGCTCCCTACCAAGGATTTTTTCATACTTAGGCTCGAACCCCAGACCCTTGATTAAGGGAGAAATAGCCCCATCCGCTGCACTATATTTTTCCTGTTGCTTTCTTCTATTAATCTTATTTATTAACCTAAAAAATAGTCATTTCTTCGCTAGATATTCTTGTTGCTTGTTGCTTATTATAAATTTTTACATGTAAGCATTTCTTTTACTTTATATTTGTATTATGAAATTTGAGAATGAAAATTCTTTTATTCATATGTTGGCATTTCTTTTACTTTATATTTATACTTTAACAAGCTCATATGTGTTTATCAAGATTAGTACAAAAATGATTTCAGATAGTTTTAAAAATTATGAAATGATGACATATAATGTTGAAAATGAAGATAACATTATCAGTCAAGATCGGGTTATCTTTAAAATCTCTTGTTTGGTTAGCTAAAAATAATCTTTGAAACATCAAATGAGTTTGAAGTAGGGTGGAATTAGAGTGTAAGCTACCGCTTTGATCGGATTCGGTAGCACTTTAGTTCAAATTTTGTATTTATCTTAAAAGTTCATTAAATATGTATAAATTATTATTTTAGAACTAAATAACTTAAAAAATTAGGATTCGAAACTCATATATTTCAAATATTTGATGTAAATAATTTCATCAAAATGAAAGTTAAGATATTAAAGGAGTGAAATAAAAGTTTTGCTTTTGCTTTTATATATTGAAAATATACTTATTTGAAGTTTAATTATTACCAACATAAATTATATTTCTTTAACTAAAATATTACTTTTTATATCTGGAGTTGGGCTCGGACTTAGCACGGGCCTCGTGAGACTAGTAAAGTATAATAAATGTGGTAACAAAAGAGGAGAAAACTTACCTATACAAATTTACAAGAATTTTCTTATTTAAGTAATGATACAACTGCTTCCCATATGAAGCCATAATACTTTCTGTTAGCTTAATATTTTCCATTTGATGCCAGTAAGATTTCATTGAGTTAGCATATGCAGTGTGCTTCATCCCAGATTACAAATTTTTCTTTCCTTACCAATTTAGCACCACCACCCTACTTTGACATATTAGTGATGCTATTTCAATTGAATGTAGAGGTATGTTGAATCTTTACAACCCCCTGACTACTATTACATTACTTATTATTGTTGCTAAGCATCTCAGTTTCATCGTTTAAGGAAGTTCCTAAGCTAAATTCTGGTAAAGTTATGTTTGCACTGATATCACATTCCAAGTAAAAGCTGATACGTAAGAATAAGGCAAACATTTCCAAATTTTATTCCTACTACTCAAAAAGTGAATTGCTGGTGATTGTTGAATACACTTTTCTCTCTTTTGCTATGGAGTTTTTTCACCATATTTGGCATGCTGTAGCACTGTCACTTGCAGTTGTTTCACTTGTTTCATGTGTGACAGACCCGAATGATGTAGCTATTATCAATGAGTTCAAGAAAGGGTTAGAAAATTCTGAGCTCTTGAAATGGCCTGAAAATGGTGGAGACCCTTGTGGTTCACCAGTTTGGCCACATGTACACGAATTCAGCAGATTCAAGTCGTGGGGTTGGGACAAAAGGCACTTTACCACAAAACTTTAATCAGTTGACAAATTTAGGCTTGCAAAAGAACCAATTTAGTGGAAAGTTGCCATCTTTTAGTGGTTTGTCTGAATTGAGGTATGCATACTTGAATTACAACCAATTTGACACAATTCCATTAGATTTTTCCAACGGACTTGTGAGCCTACGAGTGTTGGCCTTGGATGAAAATCCTTTGAATGCCACTACTGGTTGGTCATTGCCAAAAGGATTGCAAGATTCAGCTTAACTGATCAATTTGACAATAATGAATTGTAATTTGGCTGGCCCTTCGCCCGAATTTCTCGGAACTATGTCATCTTTAGAGGTTTTGCTGTTGTCTAGAAATAGGCTTTCAAGGTCTATTTCGGGCACTTTCAAGAATACAAGGATCAAGATGCTTTGGTTGAATGAACAGAGTGGTGATGGGATAAGTGGTTCTATAGACGTCGTGATGCACAGGATACACGAGTAGTGCACAGGATGCACAACTAACACACATGATGCACGCACGACACACAAAATACACAAATTTGATATTGTGGCATGAATTCTGCTCTTTCTCGACGTGTGTCGTGCGTGTGTCATGCATGTTAGTTGTGCATCCTATGCACCATACGTGCATCACGACGTCTATAGGACCACTCATCCCATCACCACTCTATTCATTCAACCAAAGCATCTTGATCCATGTATTCTTGAAAGTGCCTGGAATAGACCCTGAAAGTTACATCTTAAGAAGAAATTATTAATAATCCTTAAATGATTAATATTCCGGGATTTTGTTACCATAATTGATATAGATCAAAGTTACACTACTTCAAGAAGGCATTTCACAAGGAGTCAAGCTAAGGACCTTCAAAAATTGCAAGCTACATGGATGAAAATGGAACATATGGAAGGCTCCAACATGGAAGACTTGAAGATATTTAATATATTAAGTGTTCTACCATTTTAATTTGCTTGTAACTTTAATGAAGGCCAATTAGGTCTTTCTTTACTACTTTTAGCCCTTAGTATAAATAGTAAAATATGAGGTTTTATGACTAGTTTTTGACATATGATAATTTGTGTCTCTTGTGAGAGCTTGAAACCCTTTGTTGAAATTCAACATTTTGTCCTAGGATTTGCAAGTAAGGTTACAACCTTCTTGAGGATTCTAATAGATTAGGTGCTCTTAATTCCCAAATCCCAATTAAGTGGTGTTTTGGTTAGTTCACCATTACATCTTTTAATTGCTTGAATTTAATTGTGTCCATCTCTCTTTATTTTCTATCTTTCAATTTTTATCTTGTTCTTATTTTCTTGTTTCACATCAATAACACACTAGTTAATGACTTTCCTCACATTTAAATTATTTTGAGTTATAAATAGTGCCATGCATTATTACTACATAGAATCACACAACAATAGCATTTTCCTTCAACAACTTCTTTGTTGTTACTCTTCTTTTAACAATCTCCTTCACGATATCAGTGAAAGCAGATTTAGTTAGCGATGTGTGCTCAAAGACAACACATTCAGATATATGTCAACAAGCTTTAGGATCAGATCCTCGTACTAAAACTACTGCAAATCTCGATGCCCTTGGCTTTATCGTGATTGATATAGCAAAATCCGTCCCCTCAAAATTCGTGCTAATATTATTTCTACCTTTTCAGCCGATTGTGATAATTACTTCTCAAACAACCACCTGCTGAACCGATACCACTTCAACAAGTTGGTTTGAAAGTGCAAACACTTTGTGATGTTATTGTCAAAAATTTCTAATTAATTTGCCATATTTAGGTTTGAAAGTTTCTTGTTTGAATTGTGTTATTGACATCTATCTCATGTTTTTCTAAATTTTACAAATAAATTTTGGTGGCTTATTTGTTCATGATGTTTAAACTCTTTTTAAAAGTCTGGCAAACTAAATCATTGCTAAGTAATGTACTCGTGGTCACGGGCGGAGGGAGCATTACAAGTTCGGGTTCCGTGAACCCATTCACTTTAGCTAAAATTCAATGTTTGCCTTGAAAATTCAATTAGTATGTATAAATCATACTTTGAACCAGTAACATCAAAAAAATTAGAATCAGGAACTCATAAACTTCAAATTCTGACTCTGTCTTTGCTCGTGGTCTAAAAACACATTAGGGCAACATAGTAATTTAATAATTACTGTAACCATAATTTCTCTTCGACAGGTACATTTACAGTGTATACAAACTAAAAGATAATTATCAGCAGTAACTCCATCCTATAAAAAAATTGGATATATTATGCAATGACTATTTCGAAATGTATGCAATGACTAACTCCATCTTATATATATGCATAAATAATATTAGAATAAATAATATTAGATATACTAACATCTTACCCATTCTTCTGAACATGCTGGTTCAAACTCGACTAAGATGAGATGATAGGAGGTGAAATGTAATTGATGTATAAAGTTGGAGGGTGAAAATGTTTTTTCCCTTTGAGACAATGAGATGACAATTTACCAATATTCGAAATGAAAGGAGGTGAAGTGCAATTGATTAAAAACCTAGGAGGGGCCAAATGCTTTCAATTGTTAAGCTTGTCTTAGTTTAAACGAAAATCATGTTGTCTTGCAGTTGGGAATTTTACTTATAAGTAGATGTCCCATCAGCATAATTTAAATCATTGAGCTGGTTTAACTTAAATTGAACTCAATTTTGTGTGAATTACTTTAGAGCCTGTTTGGAAAGTCACCCATGTAATTGACATAGTTTGACATGTTTGTCAGGCCAAGTAATTACATGGTCACAAAAGATGTAATTGGGTGTAATTGAGAGGTAGTAATACACTCTTCAATTGGCAAGCGAGGGTTGAGAATTGGGTGTAATTACAAGGTTACTTTTAATTTCTGTTTTTTTTTATTATTTTAATTTATTTTTTATTCTTATTATTTTAATTTCTTTTATTTTATTATTTTAATTAAAATTATTCTTTTAATTATAATTTCTGTTTTATTTTTATTATTTTTATTTCTTTTTTATTTTTACTTTTTTAAATTGTTTTATTTTTAAAATATATTTTTATTTTTACATATTTATTTTTCATTTTCTTTCTTCTCATTTTCCAACCTAACTTCTTGTGATTCCATGTAATTGCTCGTATTTTTTTTGTTTCTTACTAGTTTCTACAAACTTGTCTTGCACGTTAATACCATGTCAATTATTAACAAGTGCTTTGAATTAAAAGACGCTTTGTAAAATATCAAAATTATAATTAGACGATAATCTAAAGTGAATAATGTGCAAAATCTTAATTTTTTTTATAGGAGCATATGCGACTACCTCACGCTTCTGATACAACCTCGTAAATAATATAGCACTTAAGATGCTAGGCAGGCTAATAAAAATGGCGGTCTCATTCAACTTCGTTATAGTGATTGAAATAGCATCCCAAAAGATTTCTAGATGATCACCCTAAGCGTCATTAGTTATCTTCAGCTATGTTTTTTCAAATTTTCTCCAATTCAAATTCGTATTGCATCTATTAACTTGGAACCATAAATTATTCAAAGTTTCTTTGTCGTCAAAATAATAGATTTTAAATTCATGTTATATTTTCGGTTCCATTTTAGTTGCTTTAGTCATATTGACTTGTTATTTCACACTGTATGCCGTTCTTTTTTCAATTAGAATTGATAGATTGTTTTTTGTTAAATATTTGAATAAAGTTATGACATTATATTTATAAAAAATAAAAATTCAAACATGCCATCTATGATTCTTACAAAATGTATGCTTTTAGTTTTTATAATTAATTAAATTAAAATATTATTAATTTGACAAATATAAATCAGTTATTTTTTACAATATTAGTTACAAATATATGATTAATAATTTATATATTCTTAAGAAACAATATGTATCTTAAATACCTAATTTAACATCATTTGTCAAATATTAACTTTTTAAAAAAAATTTAATCAAACTGTGTAATTACACTTGTGTAACCAAACAGTAAGCTTGTAATTACATATGACATACAAATAGGCGTAATTACTATACTGTGTAATTACTAGGCTGTGTAATTACTACCCTAGTAATTACACCAATTCCAATTACCAGGTGGCCTTCCAAACAGGCTCTAAAACTCAAGACATATTTGTATCAGGAAATGAGATCTCTTGCTCTCTTACAATTTGAAAAGAACAAAAAAAATGATCTTTCCAGATCTCTTATGTGTAAAAAAATAAAAATTTGTCGCAAAACCATTTCTCATGTATGATCACATATTTTCTTAACTGATGGTTAAACAAAAATAAATCAAAATGAAAGGCCCTGGCCAAGGGACTAATTTGAACTAAACAGAGATATAAGTACTAAAGTGAAACATTTAAAACTTTAAGGTACCAAAGTGAGTTTCATCCAGATCTTCTTATTTCCTTGTTTCTCAGTTATTCAAGAATCAAAAATGGCGATCCAAAAAACGCACAAAGGGAAAACAAAACCAAGATCCACAACTCTAATACTCACAGTTTCAATTATAGCCATAACTTTACTATACATTGGTTCAAATGGGTTTTCTTTTTCTACTTCAATAAGCTCAAAAAACTCAGTATATTCTAAGAATAGTAAATTACATAATGGGCCACATAAGTATCTTTATTGGGGTAATAGAATTGATTGTCCTGGTAAACATTGTAATACTTGTGCTGGTTTGGGTCATCAAGAATCAAGTCTTAGGTGTGCTCTTGAAGAAGCTATGTTTCTTAATAGGTAAATTTTATTTTTCTATTTTGAGTTTCTTGATATTGGTAATGTTGAGGATTTTTTGTTGTAATATAAGTTGAAAAGTTTGAATCTTTACTATGTTTGAAGTGAGGTAAATTTATGGGAGTATTGTATCTCAATTTTGTTTTCTACTTTGAGTTTCTTGATATTGGTAATGTTGAGGCTTTGATGTTGCAATATAAGTTGAAAAGTTTGAATCTTTACTATGTTTTAAGTGAGGTAAATTTATGGGAGCATTGTATCTCAATTTTGTTTTCTACTTTGAGTTTCTTGATATTGGTAATGTTGAGGCTTTGTTGTTGTAATATAAGTTGTAAAGTTTGAATCTTTACTGTGTTTGAAGTGAGGTAAACTTATGGGAGTATTGTATCTCAATTTTGTTTTTTTTTATTTTGAGTTTCTTGATATTGGTAATGTTGAAACGTTTTTGTTGCAATATAAGTTGAAAAGTTTGACTCTTTACTATGTTTGAAGTGAGGTAAATTTATGGGAGTATTGTATCTCAATTTTGTTTTCTACTTTGAGTTTCTTGATATTGGTAATGTTGAGGCTTTGTTGTTGCAATATAAGTTGTAAAGTTTGAATCTTTACTGTGTTTGAAGTGAGGTAAATTTATGGGAATTTTGTATCTCAATTTTATTTTTTTATTTATTTTGAGTTTATTGATATTGGTAATGTTGAACATTTTTTGTTGCAATTTAAGTTGAAAAGTTTGAATCTTTTATGTTGAAGTGAGGTAAATATATGGTATTATTGTATATCAATTTTGTTTTTCTATTTTGAGTTTCTTGATATTGCTAATGTGGAAACTTTTTTGTTGCATTTCTAAGTCTAAAAGCTTGAATCTTTTTTATGCTGAAGTGGGTTTTGCTTGCTGTTTGCTATAAAAAGAGAAGTTTTTGGTTATAATTTTCCTTTAAGCTTGATATTGCTAAATTTGAACCTTTTTGTTGCAATCTAAGTCGAAAAATTTAAATCTTTTCTATTTTTAAACTTGAAATTGCTAATGTTGAGGCTTTTTTGTTGCAATTTAAGTTGAAAAGTTTGAATCTTTCCTATGTTTGAAGTGGGTTTTACTTGCGGGATGTTTGTTTCTTGATTGCTATAAAAAAAAAAAAAAAGTTTTTGGTTAATAGTTTTCATTTAAGCATGATATTGGTAATGTTGGAACTTTTTTGTTGCAATATAAGTTGAAGAGTTCGAACCTTTTGTATGTGGAAGTGGGTGTTTCAGTTGCTGGATGTTTGTTTCTTGATTGCTGTAAAAAAGGAGAAGTTTTGGTTAATGTTTTTCCTTTAAGCTTGATATTGCTAATGTTGAACTTTTTTCGTTGCAATGTAAGTTTAAAAGTTTGAATCTTTTCTATGTTGAAAAAAAAAAAAAAAACTTGCTAGGGATGTTTGTTTGTTGATTGCTATAAAAAAGAAGTTTTTGGTTATAATTTTCCTTTAAGCTTGACTTGAGTTATAGTG
This sequence comes from Lycium ferocissimum, assembly GCF_029784015.1. Classification (NCBI taxonomy): domain Eukaryota; kingdom Viridiplantae; phylum Streptophyta; class Magnoliopsida; order Solanales; family Solanaceae; genus Lycium; species Lycium ferocissimum. The sequence continues at coordinate 289,761 of NW_026713599.1, read as the reverse complement.
GATTCTTTACATAAGCCTGAGTTGGAAAAGACAAATGTTAAGTTTTTTACATAGCTTATGGACTATGAAGCAATTTACAAGAATACATTTGATGATTGTTTCAATTTGCTATTTTTTTTTTTTTTCGAGATTCAGTTCTTCTGAGTTTACATATAATCAAGGCCAATTTAATTCCTCTGTTAGAAGTATGCTGAAACATCGGAACGTTTTGTTAGAATGAAGTCAGCATCTTTTGGATTAGTCAGCTGTTTCAATGAGTGATTTTGATCTTTGGATTAAATTTCACAACAAACAACAGCATAATGTGTTAGCTACTATTCATCTTGTGTTTATGTTGGTGAAAGAAAATTTTGATCCATTCAAAAGATGATACTTCTGAGTGTCTGGTTCTAACCCCAGTTTCATTTTGTCATCCTAATTCCTTGGAGCATTTTATGCTAAGATTATGGGTATAAGACTTGACATGCATGCAACAATTAGTATTATATTACAGTGAATTTGGATAACCACATATCTTTGTGTATGCAATCCCATGACATTTGGTTATGGAACCAAGGCATTTTATGATGTGTTTAACAGTCCGATCATTTTTTTTTTTTTTTTTTTTTTTTATGAAAGATATATTTGAAGTTCTCCTTATCTAAGAATGGGCTACTGCTTGTAGCAGAACATTTGTTATGCCTTCGAGGATGTGTATCAATCCGATCCACAATAACAAAGGGATTCTTCATCGGCCCAGCAATTCAACTTCTGAGGAATGGTAAATTTTCTGTATTAGTGGCATGTTGCAGTTCATTGATTAGGTTGCCTCCTCTTATGAGGAAATCTGAATTTTCTCAATTAATGGCAAGGTGGAATTCATTTGTTACGTCCAACTCTATGCAAAATGTACACATGAGAAAGTTGACAAATTGTCAAAAAAATATTAAACAACTAAATTCTCTCATGAAATTTTCTGGTCTTTCAAACAAAAGTAACCGACCAAAAGAGAACTGCAGAATATACATGTGATAATCATAGTCGTGCATGGCCCTATTAGAGTCTAAATACTGTTGTTCAGTTGTGCCTAAGCCACAAAGAACTAGGCTATTCTCTCATGAAATTTTCTGGTCTTTCAAACAAAAGTAACCGACCAAAATAGAACTGCAGAATATACATGTGATAATCATAGTCGTGCATGGCCCTATTAGAGTTTAAATACTGTTGTTCAGTTGTGCCTAAGCCACAAAGAACTAGGCTATGTATGCTGATGTGATATGCCTTTGACAAACATTTGAATGCTTCTTTTATCTGTTTCTGGATTCCCTAGTAAATAAATTCTTTAACAATATTAGTTTACTGACTTCCTATATGTCCATCTTATTATCAGGTGGGCAGATAGTTCGTGTGCTATGGATTCTTTATATGATTTGGATCTCATCTCTGACACAGTACCTGTAATTTTGGACAACTCCGAAATGTGGCATCACGTCCTGGCAACAAGCATGAAGTTAGGTTCTAGAGGGGTGGCCCACGTTGAAGGAGTTAGCAAGACTGATCTCAAAGAAAAAAGTTCGTACTCAAACATTTTGCTTATCAATCGAACTGCAAGCCCACTTTCGTGGTAAAATTTCTTTCACAAGTTGCCCCCTTTAAGTGATAAGACATTGGAATTCATGAGTTTCTCTTTCATTTGCTAGGAAAAATGGAGCTAGTAGTAGGGGATAATTTGTTCATATTTTAGTATTGGATCTGCTTTTGAATTCTGATAGATTTACTGTATATATTAATCATGGTAATCATTCAGGTTTGCAGAATGCAAGAATAGGAAAAATCATAGCTCCATTCTTCTGCCATATTCATTTCTTCCTTCAATGGCTGCGGAAAAACTACGGCGTGCAGCAGAAGAAGTTAGTTAATTGCATGTCCTTTAACTTTTTAAATTTAACTAAAATTTGTTTTGGCTCTATCATCTATATGTGACAATGAAATCCTTTTAACACTCTGTTTTCTCATAGCAGTAGAACTAGATTGCTATCACATTTTCGACTTGTTTTCTCTGTTCTTGAGTCCCACCTGATTAAGTATCAAACGTCATATCTTGAAGCTTTGCTGGTGTAAAACTACAAATATATCTTATAGTTTTTCCTCTTTTAGCTTCCTTATATAATATGCTTCTAGGTTACTCTTTGTTGCATAAGTTGGAGAAAGTGACAAAAATGGTCCCTTATGTTTGAGGGTGGAGTCAAAATAGTCCCTGAAGTATCCGATGGACAATTGGTCCTTTATGTTTGGCAAAAGTTAACACTTAATAGTTTCCATCAAATATTTGACAAGTATGTTTGTTAGATTTGATGGAAACAATGGGGAAAAATGGTTTTAGCCATAAACACCAAGAAAGTCTCATCAAATCCTAAAATATGGAACCAAAAAAAAAAAAACCTGCACTAGACACTAAAAAGATAGTAAAACATAGCAGAAATTACACCTCAAAAAGCTGCACCTAACTCTAGAAATAAATCAAAAATAGCAGAAACGACAAAAATTGTGCCTCTATATTTGAGTTCCCATTAATTTTCTTTATAGTCCCCATCACATTTAATTGATAAAGTTTGGTAAATATTTGACGGAGACTAAAAGTAGTAATGTTTGGCAAACTTGAAGGACCAAAACTGTTCCGTGTAAACTTAAAGGACTAATTTGAACTTACACTCAAACATAAGGACCATCTTTGTCATTTTATCCATAAGTGTCTGCGAAAGGTTACTGACTTAAAGGCCATGGTCCATCTCCTCAATGCCATATGTTTTGAGACTACTAATAAGAGATATTCTCTCCTGTGGTTTGATAGATTCTGTCATTTCTATAGATCAAGGTGTGGCTTGGTGATTATGATGCTATGCATGTTCGAAGAGGTGATGTTCTCAAGACGAGGAAGGACAGGTTTGGGGTTGAACGAAGTTTGCACCCTCATCTGGACAGGGATACACGTCCTGAGTTCATTCTATGCAGAATAGCAAAATGGGTCCCACCTGGGCGAACCCTTTATATTGCTTCTAATGAGAGGACACCAGGTTACTTTTCTCCTTTGGGTGTGAGGTTAGTGATCTTTCAACTCTCAGTAATCTTCCTATCCTCTAATTGACCTTTCCATACTATACTACACAAGAGTAATATGCACGGTTTCTTTTGGTTGCTTGAAGCTTTAAACGCTCTTATTTCCTTAAGGGTCGTTTGGTACGAAGGATAAACATAAATAGTCCTGGGATAAGAATTTAGCAATTCCTTATCCCTTGTTTGGTTAGTAATCATGGGATAAGTTATCCTAGGAGTAAAAATAGTGCTAGGATAACTTATACCTATCACGGGGTGGAATAAGTTATCTTGGGATAAGAAAGAAACCTCTTCTTTTAGAAAGAAACCTCTTCTTTTTAGAAATTATCCAATGTATAATACTTTTAGTCCAACATACCAAACAGTCAATAAAAAATAACTCTAGAATAACTAATCCCAGTATAACTTATCCCAACGTAATTAATCCCAGCATAACTTATCCCAGCGTAATTTGTTTTTGAACCAAACGACCCTTTAAGGTCTTTCGTAAAACTTATTAGCTTGTACACTAGTACCTACAGTGTCTACTGTCTTGTCTTCCAAAAAGATGCAGGTGACTATTATTTAAGGACTTCAGAGTTTAATATGAGGGAAATTGAGCACTTTTAGTCCCTGAAATATCGACAAATTCTGATTTTGCTCCTTGTGATTTCCGATTAAGCACATTTGACCTTCAATTAATTGATATGTATAGTTTTGATCCCTCTGTCTGTGAATCTTAATAAATTTAACGAACTAGTAAGTGCTAAACCATTCAGTTATTGATGTATTATGTTAAATTTGTGCGGTTACTCCATATTTGAGGATAATATAATTCTAAAAATCACATATTTTCTATGTAAAGGGATCGATGACACACATTTCAGATTAATTGAAGGTGAAATGTGCTTAGTCAAATATTGTAAGGACCAAAATCCGAATTCATCAATAACTGAGGGACCAAAAGTGCAATTATCCCTTAATATAAAGTTCCTGAGAGACTGTCAGATTTCTATCTGAAAAACTTTGCATCAAATAACTAGGTCCTTTCGATTAAATCTTCAGCAGTATCCTCAGGATTCATAAGTAATTGAGGGACCAAAAGTGCAATTATCCCTTAACTATGATCTTACATCTTCAGCAAGATCATGATTTAGCACTGCCTGCTATAATACTTTTTCTGTTACCTCCTATTTTCAGGTACAAGCTGGCCTATTCCTCAAATTTTAGCAGCATTTTGGATCCATTAATCGAAAACAATTACGAGCTCTTCATGGTAGAAAGGCTTATTATGATGGGAGCGAAAACATTTATCAACACAATGAAACAGGATGATACTGATCTCAGCCTCAGTGATGACCCTAAAAAGAATACCAAGAAATGGGAAATACCGGTTTATACAAGAGACAACGATGAATGTTAGCTCTCAGATGCTGGACCTGATTCGTCTGAGCATATGCTCGTTACATACTTTACTCCTTTCAATCAGTTTTTGTTCTTCACTTGTAAAGCAAAATCTTGTGGTTTTCTTTGTGAATGTCACAGTTGTTTAGGTACTAGTTGAGAGAATAGCCTGTATCAACATGTTGTATATTATGATATGGGCTTCAATTGGACATGGAGTTTAGGTGAAGACATGCAAAATGTTGATTGAATCATTCTTTGTTAATCTCATGAAAGTTCCATCTCTGGAAAGTTGGAAATGAAGATGCAAAAGAAAATGACAAAGTGGAAAACAGATAGAACAAAGAAGCTTTTATTTTCATCTCTTATTTAACAACTAAACATTTTTATGCATAGATACTGTGATTTATGCATCTGGTAGCCAAAACTCACAAGGCTGATTAAGTTGAATTTATGCAGCCTAAGGTCTACCAAAGGGGAAACAATCTCTACCAGGAGTTTTTCCATTCCGGAGGCTCTATCAGCCTCTTCAGTTTTATATGTACATTTCCGAGACCAAAGCGAAAAATCTAAAGCCTAATCTATAAGTTGCTTTCTATTTACACTTAGAATAGCTTAAAGGGAGCTTCTTCACAAAAAAGTAAAAATGGGGAAATGTAAAGAGCTCTGTGTGCTATTCCAAAGTGCTGCTAGGCCAGAGGCTCTTCCACAATGATATCTCTTTGTCACTATAAAGTTTTCTGATTCCTCCATAAAAACCATCCGCTTCATTGCCTACTTCTCTGTGATCCTTTCTGTTTATCACTGTTTGCCTCCATCTTGAGCCAGGGGTGTACTGTTTGAACTCCAATAGCACTGTCTCTGCGAATATAGCTAATCATTAGAATAGTAATCTTAAAATTACCCTTCAATGTAAGTACTTGTTGAAGATATAATCAAGTAAATAAAAGTGTGTTTTCTCTAACAGTTTAAGCTTTTTAGATGAGATGATCATACACTCTAACAGTACTTAGTGGAGAAAGTGGAAAAGCTATAACGTCTTCAAAAACATACAACATGATCTCCTCAGGAAGTGCCATGACATGTTACATAATGTTTTGATTACAACTAAGAACCAAACAAGATTTTAGAGTATTCACGCTTACCTAATTTACTCTAGTCATGCATAGTATGACCAAAAAGAATAAACAAGAAATGCAATGTCTCTTCAAACTAATTTGATCTAGAGCTACTTATCATGGAAGGATTACCAGAAACTACATTTAAACTTTTTCCACTACATTTGATGTTCTATCACAATAAAGCTATATACTTCAAAGAAACAGAGAAATTTTCGCCTTTTCTTTTGGGACTCGACAAGTATACTTCAAAGTTATATAACTTAGACAAGTATACTTCAAAGTTATATAACTTACCACTCGCATGACAATGGCAATTCAAATTGCTGCCACTACAAGATTCCAAATGTCCAACAACTCCGTACCACCAACCTGCCGAACAAAGATCAGAACATTTTAGAGCATATTTCGATGTTTATCAGATGAAAAACAAAGCCATGGAATCAAGAAGTGCTAACTTCTAAGAAAAATAAGGGCTAAAGGAAACATATTTAGCATACCATATGGGAACTCTTTGCTTTTTCTCCACTGAATCTCAAAGTGATCATCAGGTTTCAGATCATTTAAGCAATCCGATACATGAAGAACATAAGAAGGAGTATCAACAGTTGGTGCTCTTAGTCTGTTCCATTCTATTTCTTCCTCGATTATTCGCCTCCCATATGCTGGATACCTGCAAAGTTTGATCATTCACAGTTAGGCAAAAGGACCGAAACAAAAAGGATCTTGAATACATCTAGCTATAAAGAAACTTCCTCATTCAGGATAAAAAAGAATTAACCTAAATTGCTGCCCACCCAACTGCTTAAACTAAAAATAACCGGCTGATGTATGATATACAGTATATAATCCCGTGTACTATACTGGCTAGGAAAAGTAAACAGTAATTCTGACCGGCTATTTGTGTAAAGATTACCTCGCTCTGAAAGTATTTGTGCTACAATCGTAGCTAACTTCAGCATCATAACAAGATAGCATAAAACCAACATGTCCATTCTGCACCTTAAAAAGAAAAAAAGCATGATCTATCAGCATTTAGTCCAAGAGATACTAAAAAAATCAAATTTAATTTAAAAAAATGACAGTAAAACTACAGGTAACAACCAAATGCAGGTAACCTACTACAACAGGTAAATTTACGCTGGCATTGTGGAAATTCCGTATACTGTCAATGTATAAAAGTTAAACTCTTCTGTAATTACCTCGCGGTTAAAAACCTGAGCCGGGAACCAAAATTTGCCAGTTTCAAGGGAGAGGTACCAATCCATATTTGAGCTCATTGATGAAGAATTTATAACCTTCTTGTTATCATCATTTTCTTTTAATCTGTTCCATAAAAGTTGCCTAATCTTTGAAAAATTCCCCAACAAGTCTCTCTTCTTTCTTGAATTTTCCAAGAGGAGATCTTCATTTCTTGAGGTAATATAGCATTGCCATTCTTTATAAGCAGCAGAACCAATCAATGTACCCCATTTTTGCTTCATATGTTTCTCCCACAAATGATCACTTGTGCATTTTTCTCTCAAAGAACTACAAATTGCAGCCATTTTACAAAGGCCATTTGGTTGAAGCCTCTCAAAAATACATTCCAATGTCAGATCAGGCAAATCCAGTAAAGAAATTTCATCATCTTTCTCCACAACATTCTCTATTTTTGATTTAACATGATTTGTCATTAGTGGCAAATTCAACAAACTAATAGCATTTCTGCCTTTTCTGAACCATAAAGCTAAAAACTTTAAAACCTCTTCACAAAACAAGAGATTTACCTCTTCACAAAACAAGAGATTTGATAAAGCTCCCATTGTGAGAATTGGCTTGAGAAGTGACTTAGAAAGTAGTAGGATGAAAGAAAAACAAGAAATCAAGAGAAATAGCATTGAATACAAAAATGTCTTCTTCTTTTTTTAGCTAAGCCTAGACAATTCAAGAACCTGTAGAGAGACACACTAGTTTTATATATAGTGAAAAGGGTAAAAAGAAAAGTGTTTTATATTGTGAAGTTTTGGCTGAGTTTTCAAATGGGGTTGTAGCCAAAAGTAGAATTAAAGAAAGGGGACATTGGTAGATATCACAAAAGACAAGCTTTAATTGTTGAGACTCACAAAACCACAAAAATGACAGATGAAGAAACCAACATTAAAGAAGTTTGCTTCTTAAATGTTTTGGTATCCAGCTACAGTGAATTGCCACCAGATATAAGAGGGGAACAAAACTTCTACTATGAAGTTGACAAATATAAGCCAAGATTTGGATGAATTGATCACTAAACAATAATAAACTCTAGCAAGAACACTCCCCTAAAAAAATCAAATTTTATGAACTTTGGTAAAACCAATCTTGATTTTTCCTCAAGTGACAATGAAAGACAAACAACACTACTTTTGGTATCTGTCTCATATAATAATACCACTTGTCCAAGAACCTAAAAAGTACCAAAAATGGTTCAAAATATTGACAAAATTGACAAGAAAATATTGGAAGATAGTTGAGATGAGGATGAATACACTGTTGGATCCTCAATATCATCCAAGAATTTGGCAGGGTTAATGAGAAGATGATTCTTGATTTAAACTTAGTATCCTTAATAATAAAGTTGTTGACATGGTCAATAGGTGGTATGGGGAAGACTTTAAAGAAACAAAACTTAGGTAGCAGAAATTTTGAAAAAAGTAGTTGTCACAGTTCACCTAGTAATCAACCATATAGTTATGAGATCACAGAAAAGGTAGGTTACAGTTGCCTAACTTCTACTGAACTACAATAACAAGGACCACAAACATACCACGTGGACTTAAAATCATTTTGGCAAGCAATCTCACCCTCAACTAGCGTGGAGTCAGAATTTTTGCTATTAAAGTCAAAATATAAAAAACTAAACAAATAAAAAAAACCAAAGAAATTATATAATGTATGTATACATTAAAAAAAAATACCTGCTTACGCATTGTAATTTTCCAATGAAAAGAGTGTTAATTGACACCCCACCAGTACCCTTAACAATATGAAAAACAGAAATACTACTCCGTTGATTTTAAATATTAGCCGTTTTAAAATTAAGGTATTTACTGTTTTAAAATAAAATGAAAATCATTTATTACTTTTTTTCTAAATAGTTTGCTATTGTCTCAATTAATAGAGTGTTAATTAAGATGTGATGTTTAATGAGAGACAAAGGATTATAGAAACTCTTATAATTAAGATTATTAAGTTCTTTTTGCCAAAAAATTTAAAGACAAATAATATGAACAAAAAATTCTACTTTGCTATTTAATGTTTGATGACTTTTTTTTTAAAGACCTCACATCATTGGGTGGACAAGTTTTTATGGGATTTGGCTCCTCTCCATTTCCCTTCTCTCCATTTTCCCCAAGTTCTACCTTAGATTGAGGACACATGGCATGGGTTAGATTTAATGACTAAGATTTAATTGACTCAAATAAGACCCTAACCATGGTTTACATAATTAATAATTTATTCATAAATATATTAAAGTATTTTCTCTCTCTTGCTATTTTACTTTCCTACACAGTAATATCTTCTCCTTATTCAGTTTACCCGTTCCTTAAATAGATCCCATTATTAATTGATGATATTTTTCATTTTTTTCCTATTATAATGCTTACGAATTAACAGAGTACATATTCAATTGGTAATTGATTTCTGAAAATCCCTCTTTCAATATTTTTGAATTGATTACACTCTATCTTTCAATTTCTTCTTGAGTTAATCTTTTAATTCCATTTTTTTCTATGGACCTTTCTCTTTAAAATTACCTACTGCAGGGATGGTGGCACTTCAATATTTTTATAACCACGTGCCTTAATCATAAGAAAACTATGATTATCTTATTCACCTGTATTTTTATTAAACAAATTACAATTAAGATACAATAATTTTTTTTATCAGAAGCCATTATACCCAGTCATCTTTTGCAAATAAGTACCAGCATATATAGTCCTATTGCTACTGAAAAATACAACTGCCTCCACATTTCAAGTGGGTAATAGACAGTCACTGGATATCCATATTCACTTAGTCTCAAAGGCAGCATCTCGAGTCAAATAACGTAGCAGTAGCTGCTTAGCAAAACAATTTCACTCTAAACATAATGACGGCTCAAAAAATAACAAGCGTCAAGGTCAAAACTTAAACATACTGTCAGTCGATTCGCTAAAACAAAACAACAAAAGCTAATAACAAAAGCTTCAAGATATCTGCAGCCATGATTTTCGGGCGTTGCAAAAAAACTTTACACCAGAAATTGTTTTGGCGCCAAGATGGAGTAAGGAACGGGTAAACTGAATAAGGAGAAATATAAATATTACTGTGTAGGAAAGTAAAATAGCAAGAGAGAGAAAATACTTTAATATATTTATGAATAAGTTATTAATTATGTGAACCATGGTTAGGGTTTTATTTGAGTTAATTAAATCTTAGTCATTAAATCTAACTCATGCCATGTGTCCTCAATCTAAGATAGAACTTGGGGAAAATGGAGAGAAGAGAAATGGAGAGGAGCCCAATCAGTTTTTATGTGGTTCACTAATCCAAGAGTAACATTAAAGCTTCTTTTATTTTCCTTTTCTGTATTCTTTTCTCGACTTTAATGCCCTCATAATTAGGTTGTGATTAATGTCCTAAAATCTGCGCGAAAACGACTAGTTAATTCAATTGGATCTGATATACTAACTACTAGCATTAAATAAAATTTACGTTATATATACTGACAATATAAAGATCAATACGATTGCACATAATTAATTATTTTGGTGAATATCATTTCTTTATGTAATTGATTAGGTCGAGGTGTCACTGCGCTCCTCTAACACGGTAAACAAAATAAACCTTTATAGGTATAAATCTTTAATTGTACAATATGATAAACATGAAATTTATAACACTTTTGTGGCGTTTGTTAATTCTAATGCCAACGTGATTATATCCTAATAATTTCCAATATACTTCATGAAATATTTTACATGAACTCAGTAAAATAGTTGTAAGTACTCTTCTTTCGAAACATAGAAATCATGATTGAGTTGTCTGCATTTAAAAGCGATCTTTGCAACATACCTACATGGCTGCATTATTATATTTGGAGTCCAGTTTGAACTATGTACATTATTTTGGAGTCCAGTTTGAACTATGCACATGATTCAAAATTTTGTAAACACATTTCGTGATGTCAAAGTGAAGGAGTTGATAGGTTTCTTGGCTGACGGTTTTCGTAAAATTGTATATATGACATCGTAAGGAAACCTCAAATAAAAAAAGGAGGCGCGGACCGGCAAGGATGGCCGAGTTGGTTGAGTAGGGATGTTCCAAATGGGAGGTCTCAGGTTCGAAACCCCTCGATATTTTTTCGATCGAGCTTGTCGCACGGGGCTTGCCTAGTGCAGTTTACCTCTCCTGTTTGGTTTGCGAACTATTACACAGGAGCGGGCTTTACCCTTGTGCGCACCCAAAGGATAGTGGCTGCAGGTACTTAAAAAACAAAATAAAAAATAAAAAACTAAAAAAAAAAGAAGAAGAAAGTTGACACGGGAGAAAGTGAGTGCTAAAAATAATCCAAACAAGAGGTCTTGACACCTACTTTTATGGTAGGTTCCTTCACATGAAATCATCGAACTAACAACTCCGCCATTAATCTGTCGTCATAACAATGAAAAATAGTGTCTAGTTCAGTTTGTGCACGTCTAGACTATATAAATGTGATACACCTCAGCAGCACAGATATTAGAAAGAATTTCGCCATTTTTATACATCATATTGCTCTAAATCTTCGATGCTCTCTATATGGCACTCACTTTACATGCAAGATAAGCTAGCACACTGAGAGCAATATCAAAATTTTAAACGCCACTCTTTTTAGGTTCAAATTTTGATGGCAACATTGTTGCATGGAATCCACTAAAGAAACAAAAGATAACATATGAAAGTGAGGGACCAAATTTAGTTAACTAACTCCAGAGCAAGTTTAGAGGATTGTTCTTTTCATTCTTTTTGAAGAGCATAAAGAAACAAAGTAGAATAGGAAAATGAGAGCTTAACAGTTTCACATGATCATCTTTAATAAGATTTGAACCCGTAACATGTGCTTAATTTATACATTACCCGCAACCAGGGGCAATTTTAGGTATTAAAATCGGGGCACGTGAACACATGATCATTCGGTAAACTAGGTATTTTATGTATATATTTTTTAAAATTAGTATAATAATATTCTGCTGGAACCCATCCTACAAAAAGTTTAAATGGTGCACTTAGTTTGATTGAAGATTGAGTTATTTACCGAATACATTTTTTTCTTCTTCTTCTTCTTTTATTTTTTAGATGTGAACTCATGTTCCAGAAATCCTAGATTCGCTTCTGCCCGCAATGCTCCAACCACTAGACCAAAGCCCCGAGAAAAAATTAATTAAAATGTTGTTAACCAATGAGAGGAAAATTGCATTTTAGATGAGCGACAACGTTATAATGTACTACTCGTACCGTTTCACTTAAAATGTTTGATCGAGCACTAATTTAAAAAATAAAAAAAGATTCTCAGAACATATAATTTTAAATAAGCCATTATATTGTTGTGTTTATAAAATATAAAAATACATTATTCTGCATAAAACAAAAGAAAGAGAATATTTGGACTTGGATAGAATTATGTAGAACTATAGAGACTAGAGAACCATCAAATGCATTTCTTTTTTTAATGGAATAATTGCAGAGACCTCCCTCCACGTTTATCTTTATAGAACTAATCTTCCTTTTGATTTGACGTATTACACTTACCTCCCTTATTTTAAATTTTTTGTAACCAAACTAATTTAAGTGATATATTTTCTCTAATGTCCTAAAACTACCCTTATGTGGCACCTTTTATTAAATTTTAGATTTTAAATATAAACATCCTCTCAAATTTCCCAAATTCTGTAGGCGATTCAATCAAGTGCTATTTTGTTTTGCAATAGTTGATAACCTTATAATAAACACAACTTTTTAATTTAGATCATCTTCCTGTTAACCAAGAATTGCAAAGAAATTTGCTGATAAATATCCTTTCTGATAGAGTTACCGTACCTTTTATTTATATTTACTCGTTAGTTTCTAAAAAAAATATTATGTGTTTTTTTAAGTTCTACATCAGTCTAAAGTTTAGCGAATAAAAACATTTGGTGCTTTTGCATTTAATATGATGTAACTAATAACCAAGGCTAGGCACAATAGCAATTAACTTCAGACAATTATTTACAGGATAATCTTCATATTTATCTCTCCTCTAGAAGTTAAGATTTCAAATTAGTCGAACGTGTTACCATAAATGAGATAAACTGAAATAGTCAATATGGTTGAAATAAATAGAATATCAAAATAAGCACATCGCAAATGATAATACTTACAAAAACCTCCAGTGTCACCAAAATATTTTTCATTATTGTAACCAATATCAATGTCAGTAGTTTTATTTTGAATTCAAATATGAGAAAGATATCATACGTTCTAAACGTTTCTTCTTAGTTAAAGAATTGTTAGCTGCTTTCAAATAAATTATAAAGTATAAAGAGTTTTTAAGGAAACTTTTATTTTGATGATTAAGGTCACAAAAGGGTAATTTTGGAAGATTACACAAATGTAGTCATTAAAATTAGTTTAATTACAAAAAGATTAAAACTAGGAAGAAAAATATAATATGTCAAATCACAAGGGAGGTGAGTGTTGTAGAGGTAAACGCGGACAAGATTTCTAAAATTATCCCTTTTTTAATTCTATTGGCGCAAGAACATCTACAAAAACAAAATGCAATAGGGTTTAGGGTTTAAGGATTAAAATATTACATTTCTGATACACAATCAAGAATCTTGTAAAATCAGTATGTGGGCACTTGGTCGATCATCTTCTTCCCTCAATTAATTTATTATCTCCTTCTTCGTTTACATGTTATTGTTACATTTTGAGTGTGTGTTAACAGATTCTTGTTCTTTGTGACTACATATTGTCAGAGAAAATAGAGGAAAACTGACTAGAAATGTTCTGTTTGGATTGTTTTATTGCATTTCTAGGTTTTTTGGAGGATAACATTAACAAATGCAGGAGCATCTTTTTAGCTAACTACTCCCTCAGTCCCAATTTATGTGGCAGAATTTGACTAGGCACGGAGTTTAAGAAAGAACGTAAGACGTTTGAAATTTGTGCTCCAAAACAAGCCTTTAGATATCTGTGTGGCTGGAAATCACTCATAAAGTTAAATTATTTCTAAATATAGAAAGGTGATATTCTTGTTGGGACAGACTAAAAAGGAAAGTTTACCACATAAATTGGGACAGAGGGAGTATATAATTGTTTTTTTTTTTTTTGGGGGGGGGGGGTGTGGATATTTCGAGCTAAAGAGATTTTTATTTTTTTATAGAAGTAGTTATAGTGCTCTACTTGAAGTGTCCTGTAAGCAAAGATAGGTTGGAAATGGTGAAATGAATTTGTATTATGTGTTTAATCATAAGGGTTTTGAGTAGAAAATTCAAGTTATATTTGGCTAGGGAAAGCTTGTTGTTTTGTGTTTCCTTAGTGTCATAATTTGGTGATACAAAAAAGATTTCTTTTTGTGTTTATTTCCACTTTTAATTGGAAATTTCATCGTAGAAATATGTCGTAACAATGCTATAACATATTAAAATGTGATTATGACATAAATTGGCCTCCAGATTTAATATTTCTCTGTTCTATTTATCTGTTTATTTTGCTTTTTTTGTATTTCTTCTTTCGGTAGAAATGTTTTCTGACTTGGATAATGGAAAATTGATGGACTAATTTGGTCATGTATTCCAGGAAACAAAGATTTATATCAAGACCTTCTCGAATTTGCTGTACGACTAAAGAAATAACCAGTAGGTATTCAGAAGGAAACAGTGAAGGGATTTCAAATGAAATATCGGATCAATATCTTTCTTTTAGAGGATTCTGCAAGACAGCTAATTGTTCTTCCAAATTGTTTTTGGGACGTCAAAATTTCACTTCACTAGTTGGCACAAAGAGCCGTAGTGAGATAGATAGTGACTTGAACGACGGGTTCTCAGAGCTCGAGGGTCCCAATGTAACTGAAGCTGAGCTAGAGACCAATGCGGAGGATGAATTAGTCTCTGAGCCTGAGCTCTTTGGGGATGATGTGGAAACGCCTCACGACAAAAAAATTTCCGAGGAATTGTTGAAAGCTATTACAGCTGCACCGGTTCTATCTGTTGATAGAGTTATGGATGAATGGGTTGAAAAGGGAAATGATTTGACAAGAACAGAAATTACATTGATCATGATTTATCTTCGTAAACGACACATGTATGGAAGGGCGTTGCAGGTATTCTTTTTGGTTTTATGTTGGATCGGACATGTCATTTGACCTTTATTTTTTTGTTCATTTATAGTGTCATCATTTGAGTCTTTAAATGTCGTGTATCTGGACTTCCAAGTTGGCCATGGCATCATTAACAAGTTCACTTGTATTCCAGTTTGAGCAATGCTTAGGCAAATAAAATTTAGGGAAAAGGGCCAAAAATACCTCTGAACTATTCGAAATAGGTCAAACTTTACCCTCCATTATGTTTTTTGGCTCAAAAATGCCCTCGCCTTTAATCAAATAGCTAAAAAATGCCCTCCAACTATCCAAATAGCTCAAAAATATCCTTCCTACTAACGGTTGCTCCAAAACACGGGAAAATGGGACATTTTTGCTCTTGAACTATTTGAATTGGTGCTTTTTCCCTTATTCTAGAGCAACCGTTAGTAGGACGGATAATTGTGAGCTATTCAGCTAGTTGGCTAACAACGAGGGCATTTTCGAGCCAAAAATGTAACGGAGGATAATGTTGACCTATTTCGAATAGTTCAAGGGTACTTTCGGCCCCCTTCCCTAAAATTTATGGGGACTTGATGAAATAATCGTTATAATAAGGGTCTTCTTCCTTGAGAACATCCGGAGATAGCAACATCTTAACACGCTACGTGCTAAGTGAGCAAAATTGCTCCAGAACTCTTTGCTTGTTGTGTGTGTGTGTTTTTTGGGCATCTTTTTTCTATCAAATCGTGTTCATCGTGGGAGTCTGTCTCTTTGGACTAGATACTTTGGATAATATATGGAAAATTTAAATTTTGATTTTAACTATTTGGTGTAAGATCGGACGATTTAATCATTCACTTGCCTTGACGTATCAAACGGGTGAGATAAAGGCACGGTTAGTTCATGTGGACCTTTCAAAATACACTAAAAATTAGCATAAAGCATGACCACCTGCTTTGGATACTTATACACCCCTCATCCATAAGTACCTCTAAATGAGTTGGCATTATGTTTTCTTTTGTCTTTTTAAAGGACAAAGTCGAGGAAGATGAGAGATATAGCCATTTGGACAATTTTTAAAAAGCATTTTATGAAAAAATATTTTGTAAAAAAGGGTGTGCAAAAAGAAAGCGCGTTTGGGTAATTGTAAGCTTTTTGAAAGATTTTTGTAAGTGTTTCGAGAGTGGAAGAAGATTTTTCTTGAAAAGAATCGAAAAGCAGTTAAAACAAACACGTTTTTTGGGAAACCCGTTTGGAAGATCTAAAAGTATGTTCATGGTAAACGCCACTTATTGGTTTCTACTCATATCTTATTGCCTCTGCTAATAGTTTTGTATCTCTTGTTTAAGCAGTAGATCTTTTGTTTCTTTTGGGCTGCCATGTCGTCTTTTGTTTGCATATGAATTTGTGAGAAGATGACTTATAGGAGAGATTTAGTATATGGTTCGGAGAGCAAATCTCCAATAACTCAGGTTTATTTATTAGTACATTTTGTTAATGGACCTTAAAATATTGGATTTAGTTTGGAATAGCACTTGTTTAAGCTTCATGTAAGTTGTAACAATAAGAGCTTGTAGCATTTGATTAGTTTGTTGATTTGCTATGTCGCTATTAATTCAGTAAATTTTTTTTTTTCTCTTGGCAGCTCTCTGAGTGGTCGGAATTGAAAAAGCAACTTATATTTACTGATAGAGATTATGCTTCTCGTGTTGATTTAATTGCCAAAGTCCTTGGTCTACAAAAGGCAGAATGTTATATTCAGAGGGTACCCAAGTCTATCAAAGTCTGTTGGCCAATTATGCTTCTAAAGGTTATTTGAAGAAATCTGAGGAGATATTTAGCACAATGAGGGATCTCGGATTCCCAGTCACGAGCTTTGCTTGCAGTCACTTGCTCCTTCTATATAAGCGGACTGATAAAAAGAAGATTCCGTATGTTCTCTCGCTAATGGAAAAAGAAAACATAAAGCCAACTGACTTCATTTACCAAATACTTATAGATACCAAGGGTCAATGTAAGGATATTGCTGGAATGGAGCAAATTGTTGAGACCATGAAGGCTGAAGGGATAGAACCTAAAATCTTTACAAAAATCACCATGGCAAAGCATTATATCTTTGCTGGTCTGGTAGGAAAGGCTGAGAATTTACTCAAACAAATAGAAGGAGAGATAAAGGAAAGCCATTTGGCCTGTCGGCATTTGCTTGCTCTTTATGCAGATCTTAAAAAGGCTGATGATGTGCGCAGAATTTGGCAACTTTGTGAGCCTAATGCACGGACTGATGAATGCACGGCTGCTATTGAAGCGTTTGGAAAGCTGCATAAAATTGAGGAAGCGGAAGTCATCTTTGATAAGATGTCAAAAGAAGGAAAAAATCTCACATCTAAACATTATTATCCTCTATTGAGAGCTTATGCAAGTCATAATATGTTGGAGAAAGGAAAAGATCTCGTTAAGCGGATGTCAGAGAGTGGCTGCCCGATCGGGCCATTAGCTTGGGATGGCCTTATAAGACTTTATATTAAAGCAGAAGAACTAGAGAAAGCAGACGCCATTTTGCAAAAAGCTGCACAGCATACCTATTTGAAACCAAAATTTGTGTCTTATACAGCTATGATGGAAGAATATGCAAAGAGAGGCGACGTTCATAATTCCGAGAAGATGTTTTACCAAATGAGACGAGCTGGATATGATTGCCGAATTCGCCAGTTCCAATGTCTTGTTCAAGCCTATAACAATGCCAAAGCTCCTTGTTACGGAATTGCTGACAGAATGAAAGCTGACAATATATTTCCCAATAGGGCATTGGCAAACATGTTATCAAAGTCTGATCCATTTAAGAAGACACCTGTGTCTGATGAGTTCTTAAATTGATGATATATTTGTTCTTGAAGCAAAAGTTGCTCGATTCTTTTTTGTACTGACCAAATTATGCATAGTAATAGTGGTTAGTTGCAGGATGAACACTTAAACAGATATCATCAATTTCCTCTCTTTAACTGGGTTTTCATGATGCTATTCTTGCTCTTCATGGTTTTAAGATGTATCAATGTCAATATTGTAACATGGTCTAACTGTGTTTGGAAGAAAAACCCAAGTTGTGGTTTGTTAGTTGGCATATCATTGTCATTGTCGTTGCTTAACTCTATTAGATTTAGGGGCAGAGCTAGGGAGCGCAAGGGGGTTCATCCCAACCCCATTCGCTAGAAAATTTACACTGTACTTGTACATACAAGGTCAAAATTATTATTATTATGTATAAATAGTAGGTGTTGAATTCCCCTTAGCTTTTTTGTGTGTTTACGTCTTTATATTCTAAATTCCCTCAGTGAAAATCCTAGTGTCGCCACTGATTAGGGTACAATTTACCATTTCTCAAAGATATAACATGAACTTGGTGAGAGTTTTCTGATATGAATCCCCAACTATATCCGTTTTAGAGAGAGATGAAGTAGAAGCAAGGTTAGCATCCATGTCCAACACATTATTTGTTATTAATCATAAAACAGTAAAATGAAGTTGTGATTCAACTAAAATGAAGAGGTTATATCAAAGTATTAAAGCCTTCCAATTTCTTGTAAGATTAATAAGTGCCATGACTTTATCTAGTCTTGCATCAAAGCAACAGAACAGTAATCGGTTTCAAAAATTTCTAGCACTATGCTCTAAGCCTCTAAATACATGGTAAGCATCAAGATTGATGCTCTAAGCCAAACAGCCACCAATATAGATGGAACAACAATGGTTTCCTCAAAAACAAAAAAAAATTGTCTCAATTCTTTTCGAAAAGAACAAGTACAGTAGTAAGATGCCTATGTCTTCATCTTTCTTTCTGTTTCAAGCATAAGCCAGCTCAATAGTTGCTCAACTTGAAATTGTGACTCCGTATGTAAGAAGGGAACAACAAAAACTTGTGTGCAGAACAAAAACCAGAAGCACATGTAGGGCTCCAACTTAACTTCTTTCGTATTCTATAAATACTTTCTCTGAATAAGACAGTTTTATCTCGTGGCCCTGTTAAAAAGACAACCTGCTATACAGAATCTCCGGCTTTGTTATCACACTTAAGCAGATGCTGAACTTCTCAAAGCTGCTTCACGTTCCTGACGCCGATGCTCTCTCTGAAATATATTTAGAAAATAAGCTATCAGTAACATGGGAGAAAGAGGACACTGAAATTAGATCATTTAATACGAAATTGAGTTTAGGTAATTAAAAAAAGTTCAGAAAAATTGAAGTCTACTTCAAATTATCAATCTTAAAGAGAACTCTCTGCTAAACCTACTCAAACTCAAAGGCGTTCATTTACTAAAAAGCAACTTAATTCTCTGAATCAGTAACATAATCAACTACTGCACTAAGCTGCAGCAACTTGGAACATGTCGATGATAATTGTATCATTCATGCAAAGAAGGCAAAAAGCAAAAACCTTTATTCTAATAGATCTCTCATTATGGACAATAACTTGGCCAGGGAATTATGAACAAGAAAGAAACAGAAAAGCACTAATGTAATCCTATGATTGCTGAAACGAAGAATAGTTTTCAGTTTGATTGTGGATATGATGATAGCAAGTCTTACTCTTCTTTCCCAATAAGGATGGAAGCATACAAAATCATAGACAGGAGTTATTGTTGAGACCAGAACAACATTTAGTCCAGTAAACAGCAGAAGAGCTGCCATAGGCCGAGTTCTGTGAGGCATTGCTGATATATGATGACTTTGAACTCTGTAAAACACAAGCTGCGTTCAGTATACAAAAATTGAAACTCAAGTTCGAAAAGTGCAGCTATCTAAATCACATTACACAAACAAATGCATCTATATGCAAAAATGGAACATTGGTCAAGATGCTCCACATGAAATATCCAAATACAAACAACTTCTAAAGAAACAAAGTATAATAAAAAAAAAAAATCTAAAAAACCAATGGATGTCAACAAAAGTGCTTCCACAGGTTTTATAGTTCATATTCAACTAAGCTCTTACAGATATTATTAGTTCCACCTCTATGCAGAATAAAATAATACTACGTATTAACTTAGGATGATTCATCCTTCTTGTCAATCCATTTTATAACCAAATGCCGGATGAGCTCTATCCTTCCTTAATCCCATGACATGAAAAGACAAAATGTTTTACAATATTGTGACGAGTTTGAGAACTATATCTCATGCCTGTAGTTAGTGACATACATAGTCCACTTTAGAGACTAGAAACAGCACATGGTCTTAAATTATCAGTTTCTTTCTTTTTTGTTTTCTATAAGTATAATGCTTATGCATGGCCTCATGTTATTGGAAACTTCTCTATAAGTATAACGCATAAGATACAACAACAACAATAATATACCCAGTGTCATACCAGTTTAATTGCAATTTGATCGTTATAGTACTAAATTCATACGTGTTTGCTACTTTTTGATGTGAGGAGTTGTACGCGTCACTACTCGGTTTTTGCTTCGAGTCTCATAGACCTTATCACTTTTTGCTTTTATAATCACTTGTTATATCACACAATCCATCATTTTCAATAACGCACCCGTACCCGTACAAGTAAGGGTGCGATTCGGTATGTTTATTATTTTCACAAAGATTCTTCGAAATATACATAAAAAAATTAACAATTACATGTACCCACACAAATACTTGCACACACGTCAATTCAGTATACGCCCATAAACAAATCCATGTAATGTAGGTTGATAGTATGAACCCAAACTTGTGCAATATAAGCATTGAGAAACCACAAACACACACACACAGGGAAAAAGAAAGAAAGTATGCATTTCTGCAATGTGTATAAGCTATACCCACATAAATCCAAAAAAACACATAGCCCCCCCCCGACACACACAAAAGGAAAGAAGAAAGAAACAAAATATGCATTAGCTACAATGTCTCAATATGTATAAGCTAAAAATGATGTTTTTTAATGGACTGAGGAAGAAAAAGGACACTTTTATTCAATTTTTAGAAGTAAAAAAAACAAGTAAAGCTTCTATCTTTATATTTCAAGAATCAAGGATTCAGTTTTTAGTAACATTAATAGCTAAACCAACTGCTCTAAATTCTAATTTCTATTAGCCAAAATAGTTACAACAAAAGCTCAAATTTAATCTTAAATCAGCTCCCACTAAATAATACTCCTAAATAATTAGTGCTGAAACCAAACTTGGGCAAAATAAGCATTTGAAAACCCAACAAAAACAGCACCCTCCACCCCCCCCCCCCACCCCAAAACCCAACACACACACACACACACACAAAAAAAAAATATATATATATATATATATATGCATTAGTTAAAATGTCTCAACATGTATAAGCTAAAAATGATGTTTTTTAATGGACTGGAGAGGAAATAGGACACTATTTATTCAATTTTTAATAGTAAAAAACAAATAAAGCTTCTCTTTTTATATTTCAAGAATCAAGGATTCAGTTTCTAGTAACATTAATAGCTAAATCAACTGCTCTAAATTCTAATTTCTATCAGCAAAAATAGTTACAACAAAAGCTCAAACTTAATTTAAAAAAATAGATAGAACAAACATAATTAAACATAAAGAATTAGCTACAATGTGTATAAGCTAAAAATGATGTTTTTTTTTTTTTTTTTAATGGACTGAAGAGGAAAAATGACACTTTTAATCAATTTTTAGAAGTAAAAAACAAATAAAGCTTCACCCTTTTTATTTCAAGAATCAAGAATCCGTTTCTAGTAAAATTAATAACTAAACCAACTGTTCAAGTTTAATCTTAAATCAGTTCCCACTAATTAATAATCCTAAACTAGATAGAACAAATATAATTAAGTATAATAATTAGCAAGAGATTAAAGGAACTTACAGCTTAATTTCGCCAGAAATCAATTCTTGGAGAAAGATTTGCAGGTAATGAAGAATTGTGTCAATTGGGCCAAAGACATGGCCCTAATATGAATTGGGGCAAATTTGCACTATCGTCCTTATTCGGGTGTGGTGTTTATTTTTGGCCTTCGCCTAAAATATTTTAAAATTGTAGGTTTGAATTCTGACTCAATTAAAAAAAATTAGTAAGACGGAATTTTATAGTAAAATTAGAGCTATTATAGCAGAGTAAAAAAAAAAAATTTGCCTTACAAAATTTCGCAACGCAAACTTTTGCCTTAAGGCAAAATATTCACAAAGCCTTTACCTTGTAAAAGTGTAATTTTTTTATTGAGCGAAAATTTAAAACCTGAACCTCAAAAAAATTTCAATCATTTTTTTAAGTGAAGGATAAAAAATAAAGACCAAGGGCTTTGAAGGGAATCCGTGCAAAAAAATGATACTATTAATTTCTAATATTTGGGCCGTATGATTTGGGCTTCCTTCTAAATGAGCCTAAATGTTTTTAGATTGGGTCTTTTTGGTCTTTCTCTTGGGTCATTTGCACTGTTGTTCTATTGTGTGCAGGCAATTCGCAGGAATGCACTTATTTTGGGGTGGTCTTTAATTTTTATCCTTCACATAATATCATTAGATTCGGAAAAAAATTACAAGGGAAAGTTTTATAGCAAACTTAGGCCTATTTGGACTAAAGTTAGGCCTGCAGGCAGAGTTTTGCAGCGAATTCAAATTTTACCTGGCGAAATTTTTAAAAAATTTTGACTGAGCGGAAATTCGAACCCCGGAACCTAGGAGTTTTAGGTGAAGAGAAAAAATTAAAGACTGGTGCATTCGAAGGGCACTCCGCACAAAAAAATGATTGTGTGCTGGTCTTTTATTTCATGTAATAATATTTTTTTCATCATTTAAAATAAATATTGCATTTATTTTAGGGAAAACTACGTATATATACACGTTAAGGAGAAATATTTACGAAACGTAACGATAGTTTTCCTTATTTACAAAACATAACGATATATTACAAAACATGACAGATTTTCATATATTTTTCGTTTTTTTATTTTTTTTTCCAGAAAATATATATATTTTTTATAACAAATATATTTTTATTTAAAAAAATAATAATTTTTATATATATTTTTTTAAATATTAATTTTTTTTTTTTTTTTTTTTGCTCAATGGCTTAAAAAATTACCTCATATTTCTGTGTATGAAAGTTGTATGAAATGTGTATGTGTGTGAGCAAAATTTTTAATATAATTTTCATATACAAAATTTTGAGCGAAAACTTTAAGCCTTGAATATTGTATGAAAATTATTTACAATGTTGTTGTAGTTGTATTAATTTTCCGAAACCTAATATGAAATTTATATACAAACAATGTGAATGAAATTCTAAGTCTTGAGGAAGATATACACATTTCATACCATTCTCATGCATAAAATTTTAAACATAATGTTTAAGCCTTGATCAAGATATACACATTTCATACGTTCTTCATACATAAAATTTGAGCGAACTTTTTAAGCCTTGAGCAAGATATACACATTTCATACACAAAAATTTGAGCGATTATTTTAAGTCTTGAATGTTGTATCAAAGTTATATACAATGTTGTTGTAGTTGTATTAATTTTATAGAAATCTAACATGAACTTTATACATGAAAATGTGAGCGAAATTTTAAGACATGAGCAAGATACAAATTTCATATTGTTTTATACACACACAATTTTGAGCGGATTTTTAAGCCTTGAACGAGATATACACATTTCATACATTTTTCATACACTAAATTTTGAGCAAACTTTTTAAGTCTTGAGCGAGATATACACATTTCATACAACTTTCATACATAAGTTTTTGAGCAAAAAAAAAAAAATATTAATTTTTAAAAAAAATTAAAAAAAATTAAAAAAAAAATATTTTTTTTTTTAAAATAAAAAAATATTTTTTTAAAAAATGATTTTTAAAAAATAAAAAATAATTTAATTTTTTTTTTTTTTTAAATATAAAGCATGTTTTGTATAGGATTTGTAATGTTATGTTTTGTAAATATAAAACTATCGTCGCGTTTAAATATTTCTCCTTAAGATGTATATATATGTCAAAGACCCTTTATTTTAGCGCTAATTACTATTTTTCAATAATGTATTCTTCTAATATATTTTTTTATTGTTCAACACACATACACTAAACTAGTAGTAAAATAACACTCAACCAACTAATTTGAGAAAGGATTTATAAAATCAATTTGTCTCACTTCATTATGCTTTGTCATCCCGCTTTATCAATATATTTTTGATGAAGTGCGTTTATAAAAGTTATAGATTGGAAATTATTGTTTCTCAAAAAAATATTTGATTTTGGAATATGATAGTATCTGTACAAATTTAAAAGATGATTTATCAAACTATTGCGTAAAATCTATATATTTAATTACATAAAAAGTAATGTAGACCCAATAACATAAAAATGCACTTCCGAAAGCATGTAGAAACTGAAGAAGCACTTCTTCGAAAGTATTGAACAAAGAAAGAAAATATTTAGTGTATTGTCTCTCATAAAACGACTGGGATGACATGCGATGAACACTTTGAGATATATAGTAAACTATTAAAAGACACGTAATATGCAATGGATCACGTCTAGATATAAATAAGCTATTAAAAGACACATAACGTTCGTGACATCTTTGAATGACGCTAAAAGAGTAAAAATGCGCTCAACCATTCCCGTAAATGACAAAAAACTGTCACGTCGAAACCATGACTTTTCTAACAATTTTTTTATTGTTCAACGCGATACGCACGTGCAAAAAAGACGTACACTAAACTATTAAAATGAAATAACATTCAACTAACTAATTTGAGAAAGGATTTATAAAATCATTATGCATTATCATTCTCTTTTATCAATATACTTTCGATGAAATGTGTATATGAACATTATAGCTTGGAAAACTCTCAAATATATATTGGATTTTGGAATATGAAAAAATCAACCTCATTGGATTTAGCCTAACTAGTCTGAAAGAAGCATGTGCTAAGGAATCAGACAAGAAATGAATTCTTCGTGTGGAAAAAGAGAGGTTTTAGTAATAGAAAATGAGTTTGTAATAAAGCTGAATACCAAATAGTACTGCAATAGATAAGGTTAGGTGCAAGAAGCTTAATTTGTTTTTAAAAAAAAAAAAAAAAATCAACCTCATCCTGCTCATCGCTCAGTGTATCCATACGAATTTAAAAGACGAGTTTATCGAAATTTTAGGTAAAAACCGTCACACCCCTTTCACCCCGCGATAAACAAAGGTTTTTTTATCAAAAGGATTTTTTCAATTGAAGTGGCAGTTTTGAAAATGGATTATTTTATGTAACAGAGTCACCATTTGGAATTAAGTTTTGGTATTCCAAGTTACCTTATGAATCCCTAATAAAAAGGAAATGAGTCTTTTATTATTGATCCGCGAAAACAAAAGACTGGGTAAAGAATTTTGTTGATCAGCGAGAAGGTATTAGGCATTCTCCGAGTCCCCTGATTCTAGCACGGTGGCTTCACATCAATTTAGATTTCACTTAGCATAGTTTTAGATTATATCACACAAGTTATGCCGGACACGGCAAAATTTTCAAACTCCACAAAAACAAGGCTTAAGCCGAGTGAACTTAATTACAACAAGACTTGTGTCGAACAAGTCTAAAGTTCAGTTTCCGAAAAATAAAATGTTACAAAACTTATGTCCGGTGAAGCAAGTCTGGATATTTTCATTAAATGAGCAACATGGCCAGAAAATAAACTTTTCTTTTTCGCTTGTTTTTCACTACTTTTAAATCCTTAAAGAAAAGAACTGAAAATAAAATAACACTCGACCAACTAATTTGAGAAATGATTTACAAAATCAACTTATCTCACTTCATTATGCTTGTCATTTCCCATTTTATCAATATAGCTTTGAAGAAATGCATATAAAAATTATAGCTTGGAAAATCTTGCCTCCAAAATAAATGTTTTTTGCAATATGAGACTATCCATACAAATATAAAAGATGAGTTTATCAATTTTAGATAAAATCTATATGTTTATATTACATGAAAAATACTAGAACACTCAATAACAACACAAAACACTTCTGGACGCCTAAGAAAAAGTTATTATGTTGTCTCTCATAAAAAAGATCGAGATGATATGCAATGGCACGCTGAGATATAAGTAAATTATTAAAAGACACGTAACTTAAGTGACATCTTTAAATGACGCTAAAAGATTAACAATACACTCACTCGTTTCTTAAATGACAAAACACAGCCACGTCGAAACTGTGACTTATCTAATATATACAAAAAACTTAACAAATATTGAAAAATGTATGATTTTGCTTCGGTTAATAATAGTCTCCATTTTCAAGTACAACGAAAATAAAATTTAAAAAAAAAAACTATTTTTAAATTAAAAAAAAAAAAGTACAAGAAAAGAAAAAGGCAAAACTTTCAATGAAAAATAAATTCTTTAGTAGACCCCGACTTACTCGAGGCACCGTAACTTTTCTTATGACTTTATTCCCATCTAAATTAATTTTCGTGTTACTTAATGTAACCATTCAGAAGGACATAAACTTTGATTGAAGCCTTCAAAAATGATAGAAGGTATGCTTCCGTTACATTTCTTTGGAGAAGCAAAATTGAATATTAAATGGTGGCATACACGTGCAACGCACGTTCAAAGAATCTACTTACATAAAAAGTACTAGAGTACTCAATAAAAATACAAAAACACTTCGAAAGCCTATAGAAACTGAAGAAGCGCTTCTTGGAAAGTACAAAAAAGGAAAGTAAATAGTATGTTGTCTCTCATTAAAAGATCAAGATGACATGTAATGGACACGTAAAGGTATAAGCAAAGAATTAAAAGACATTTAATGTAAGTGATATTGATAACCGTTTCTTAAATTACAAAACATAACCACGTCGAAATTATGACTTTTCTAGTATATTGAAAAATACTTAACAAATATTGAAAAGCTTATATAATTTTTTGGTAAAATCTATATATATAAATTACATAAAAAGTACTAGAACTTCCAATAGCAACACAAAATGTAAGTGTTTTTTACAAATTATTATATTAAAGTGCTGCTTTTAAGTGTGTTTGAAATGGTCCATGACCACGTTCAGTTCATGGCAGGTTTGGAGTTTAATTCCTTTGAAACTCCTACATCAATTTATCACATTTACTTCTTTCAATTAGTGCCATATAGGCAGATGTGGCCTCTCCGTTTTTTTGCCATAATTTTCCTTTAAACCAAATCAGTTAGTGGTAAGAATATGGCACTATTCTTCCTTTGTAACTCATGTAACCTCCATATAATAATTCTTCCATTATCTACCTATTTTACTACCCCATTTATGTCCTATTCAATTCTAGGATGATTTTCTAAACTACAAATAGAAGTCTTCCTTAGCTTTTGGGGTAGAGAGAAAAATATATTCTTTGGAGAGTTCTTGAAAAGTGAGGAAAAAAAGAGAGTTTATTAGTTGAAGGAAGGTGTTCTTTTTTTTGGTGGAGCTTTGGACTCAACATCTTGTCCAGAGTTTGTTGAGTTATACGACGTGATCAGGCTGTTGTATCCTTGAGGGGACAACTCAGAAAGATTATTGCTGAACCGGTAAATTTGTTGCAGTGGGCTTGAATCTCCTTAAAGAGAGCGAGATATCCGCGCCTCAGCCGAAGATATTTTTATTTCTTCATTTTATTTTTCAATTGTAATTGTAGTTTCATTGTATTATCACCAACACAAAGCACTTCTGAAAACTTGAAGAAGAGTTTCTTCGAAAGTAACGAACAAAGAAAGAAACAAGCTATTATGTTATCTCTCATAAAACGATCGAAATGACATGCAATGGACACATAAATGTATAAGCAAACAATTAAAAGACACGTAATGTCAGTGATATTGATAAATGTTTCTTAAATGTCAAAAATTAACCACGTCGAAATCATGACTCTTCTAGTATATTGAAAAATACTTAACAGATATTGAAAAAATTATCAAAATTTTAGATAAAATCTATGTACTTAAATTACATAAAATTATTAGAACTTTCAATAGCAATGCAAAACAGTACTTCTGATAGCCTGAAAAAAAATTCTTTCGAAAGTAATGAGCAAAGAAAGAAAAAAGTTATTGTGTTGTCTCTCATAAAACGATTGAGATAATATGCAATGGCATGCAGAGATGTAAGTAAACTATTAAAAGACGCGTAACGTAAGTTGCATCTTTAAATGACGCTAAAAGACTAAAAATACACTCACTTGTTTCTTAAATGCCAAAAAACAGTCACGTCGCAATCATGATTTTTCTAAATATAAACAAAAATACTTAAAAAGTATTGAAGAATTTATCAAAATTTTAGGTAAAATCTATATATTTAAATTACATAAAAAGTACTAGAACATTCAATAACAACACAAAATAGTACTTCTGAAAGCCTGAAGAAGTGTTCCTTCGAAAGTAACGAACAAAGAAAGAAAAAAGTTATTGTGTTATCTCTCATAAAACGATCGAGTTGATATGCAATGGCATGCTGAGATATAAGTAAACTATTAAAAGACACGTAACGTGAGTGACATTTTTAAATGACTCCAAAATACACTCACCCGTTTCTGAAATGAGAAAAAACAGGCAAGTCGAAACGACAACTTTTCTAATATATATAAAAATTCTTAACAAATGTTGAAAAAAATGTATGGTAATTTTTTTCTTTTTGATTAATAATAATAGTCTCAATTTTCAAGTACAAAGAAAATATATAAAAAAAAACTATTTTTAAATTTAAAAAGTAAAAAAGAAAAGGCCAAAGCTTTAAATGAAAAAGAAATTCTTTAGAAGACCCCGACTTACTTGAGGCACCATAACTTTTCTTATTACCTTATTCTCATCTAAATCATTTTTTGTGGTACTTAATGTAACCATTCAGAAGGACACAAACATCGACTAAATATTTTTCACAAATGATAGAGGGTATGCTTCCGTTACACTTCTTTGGAGAAGAAAAAATTGAATTTTAAATGACGACATACATGTGCAATGCACGTGCAAAGAAACAAGTGTCACACCCCGACCTTACTAGGGTGTGATGGGCACCCGACTCTCCTCAGAGTCGAGCGAACCCTCAAACGTTCGCGTTACTAAAACCTGTCATTTCAAAAAAATTTAAGAAACATGAAACTTTTCAAAATAAAGATCACTATCTTTACACAGATTATGAAAACCTTTAGGCAGTCACAAAATTTTTACCAACTGACAACATCTGAAAATGGGCACTCTTTTAACATCTATAACTGATTCGCGCTTCTCGACACCCTATCCACAGGACACTGTCTGCAAAGTCTCTAACACGAACGAAATATCATAACCAAAGTACTTGACTCGGCAATACTCCGAACTGAGATGGAGCTCGCCAATGTCACTGAAACAGCTCCTAGCAAAGTCTTCCACTCATCTGGGTGTACCTGCGTGGCATGAAACGCAGCCCCCCGAAGAAGGAGGGTCAGTACGAAATATGTACTGAGTATGTAAAGCGATAACAAATGATGACCATAGCTTAGTTTAGAAGGGAAGAAACCACAATCAAGCTCATTACCTGCAGCCTTCGCTAAAAGAAAACATAAACGAATACACAAGTCCTAAAGCAAGCTTTAAATAAATAATCGCAATCCAACTAACGTTCTCAAAGTAAGTAATGTGATCTAGAACTCTTCCTTTAAAGGAGTAATACAATACATCTCACACGCCGCTTCCGGCGAAATCACGATAGCCCTTCCGGGCACCGCTTCCCGGCTCAATATCAACAATGGCCCGCCGGGCGGCGCGCTTCGGCTCAATATCAACAATGGCCCCTTCGGGCATTGCCGCTTCCGCATAACAATAAAGATGGCCCCGCCCGGGCATGCCGCTTCCGCATAACAATAATCACGGCCCCCTTCGGGCATAATAGTAATGATAAAGTAACCATAAGTAGTAAGTGAAATGAAATAGTAAAATCTCGCACCCCGCTTCGGGAGTCGTTTTTGAAAAATAGCTCACTCGGACATAAGTCGAGGCCATAGTGCACCCAGACGTGAACTGAGGCCATAGCACACTCAGTGATCAGCTGAGGCCGTAGCTCGCTCAGACACAGACCGAGGCCATAGCACACTCAGGCATAAGCTGAGGCCATCGCACCCCATTCGTAGTGGTTTTGAAAAGTTTAAATAATAAAATCTCACACCCCCATCGGAGTGGTTTTAGAAAAATCAATTTTGTGTTTCTTTGTACAAAACTAGTTCTTTAAAATCATCAGTGAACCACAAACGCGTTTCCGAAGCTATTTTTGGAAAACCGAAGTAATAATTATTTTAGGAACATTGTCACACCACCACGTACATTATAGAACATAATGAGGTAGCTAAACAACTGGCCTTTGGTAGTCGGGTCCTACTCATGCAAGTTCTAAATGCTTAGGGAGTTCTTCCATCATTTCACGCAATTTCTAATTCAATTCTACTGAATGAATAGTAGTTAATTTCAATCTCGAATTTCTAAGAAAGGAATTGTCCCCGAGGCACATATTCAGGCCTACTACGTCTAAGACATGCCAAAGAAAGAAAGTGAAGCCTTACATACCTTTTCCGTCTCTTACGCTACTCCAAATTCCGGTTCCAAGTTCGCCAAAATCTACAATTTGGTCACATTTACCAAACGTCAAATAGAGCATTTAGAAGTTGAGTCTTAAGGTAACACTTGCCTACCGAAATTTCGGCAGCATTTCCCCTGTACACATAACATCCCCGAGATTTAACTCGGCTCCAACGTATCAACAACAACAACCCAACAACACAAACAATACCAAGAATTGCAATAATCGTCACAAAACACACTATAACATAAATAGTCTTCCTTTCTGCATAAGGCAACAAATTTCATTCCAACTTCACAATATCCAACTAATACCATTATTCTCATATTCACTTGCTAACTCAAGGTTATTCAAACATATTTCAATGACTTTCCGAACAATATTCACGAATTCGAATATTTCTACCAATTCCATATTCTATCCAAAATTTCCACAATTGCCACAACATTAACAACTAGCATCGTTTCCTTCCAAATTCATTCACAACAACATAGTTTGCATTCTAACAAGTCCATTCCCTTAGTTACATAAATTTCCCATAACATTACTAAACTTCCTACAACAACTTAACAACGATTTTCATGCAAGTTTTGGCTCATATTCTTCCACTTACACCACAAAACTACATCAACACCATTACCATACTAAATAAAATAAATTCATGCCCTCTCCAACCATAATACCACACGGCCACATATACATAAAACACATCCACCCGGCCATGCACACACATACACACCATAATTTCATGATTTCTATGCACTTTACACATGCTACATCATATAAGTAATTCTTCCAACATAAAAGAATAAAGTTCTTACCTTCTTCTAATTTTTCCACTTGCCACCGAAGTCTCTTGCTTGCCAAGATAAGTATACCACGTCGAAGAGCGTCTTGCGCTTGTCAAGAATTCAAGAAAGATGAGATTTTTGGATTGAAGTTGAAGGCTAGGAATTTTTTTTTTTTTCTCTCTTGGCCGAATGGCCTTCTCCTTTGTTCTTCATCTTTCTCTTTTTTTTTTTCTTGCTTTGTCTTCAATTGAAAGATGAACAAATATGTATATATATATAATTCTCATGCATGTGAGGGGCACATGCCCCTCTCTAGAAATTTCCCTAATTTCTCTAGAAAAGATGACTAAATTTTGTCATCTTTTTATTATTCCCTTTTCTTTTTCTTTTTCTTTCTTTTAGTCACATGGCCAATATGGTCTCTTTGGAGGTTTCATGAAACTTGGGTGAAATTCCCATTTTGCCCCTCAACTTTTCGTATTATTACCGTTTCGCCCCTAGCCTTCCACATTATTCCAATGACGCCACTTTGCAAATATCCCTTCTCACCCTTAACCTTTTTCAATATTTCCATACTAATAATGTTCATAATTAGTATTCGCCAACGACCTCTGCTCAAAAATACTCTTAGAAAATGGTCTAACCCTTAACTTCTCGCAATTATCCCGACTTATCCAAACGCATAAAATACGGGATATAACAACAAGTTACATAAAAAGTACTAGAATACTCAATAAAAATACAAAAACACTTCCGAAAGCCTGTAGAAACTGAAGAAGCGCTTCTTCAAACGTACAAAAAAAGAAAGTAAATAGTGTGTTGTCTCTCATTAAACGATCGGAATGACATGCAATGGACATGTAATGGTATAAGCAAACAATTAAAAGACACGTAACGTAAGTGATATTGATAACTGTTTCTTAAAACAAAAAATAAACATGTCGAAATCATGACTTTTCTTGTATATTGAAAAATACTTAACAAATATTGAAAAGTTTATATAAATTTTTAGTAAAATCTATATATTTAAATTACATAAAAAGTACTAGAACTTCCAATGGCAACACAAAACACTTCTGAAAGTCCGAAGAAGAGTTTCTTCGAAAGTAACGAACAAAGAAAGAAACAAGTTATCATGTTGTCTCTCATTAAACGATCGAAATGACATGCAATGGGCACATAAAGGTATAAGAAAACAATTAAAGACACGCAATGTTAGTGATTATTGTTCAAAACGATACGCCCGTGCAATGCACGTACACTAAAATAATAAAATAAAATAACACTGAACCAACTAATTTGAGAATGAATTTATAATATCAAATTGTCTCACTTGATTATGCTTTGTCATTCCCGTTTTATCTATATTTTTAATGAAACGTGTCTATAAAAATTATATCTTGGAAAATATTGTGTCTCAAATAAATATTGGATTTTGGAATATGAGAGCATCCATACAAATTTAAAAGATGAGTTTATCAAAACTTTAGGTAAAATCTATATATTTATAATTACATAAAAAGTACTAGAACTCCTAATAACAGCACAAAAACACTTCCGAAAGCCAGTAGAAACTGAAGAAGCACTTCTTCGAAAGTATCGAACAAGGAAAGAAAAAAATTAGTGTGCTATCTCTTATAAAACGACCGCGATGACATGCAATGAACACGTAGAAATATAAATAAACTATTAAAAGACATGTAACATGCACGAGATATAAATAAACTACTAAAAGACACATAAGCGTTCAGAGGAAATTAGTTAAAAGGGGCCTTTACAAAAATGAATAGAGCTATATGACCCTCTGTATAAAAGACTAAAAATACACTCAGCCATTCCCTTAAACGACAAAGAATAGTCACGCCGAAATTATGACTTTTAAAATATTTTCAAAAATACTTAAACAAATACTGAAAAAATTGTATTATGATTTTTTTTTTGTATTTTTCATTAATAATAGTCTCAATTTTGTACAACAAAAATTGTAAAAGAAAATAATAATATTTTTTTAATACTAAAAAAAAAAAGGGCAAAACTTTAAGTGAAAAATAAAATAAAAAACTCACTAGACCTGGACTTTACTTTTCCCTCCTTCCTCAAGCTCGAAACCAACTATTATCTCTGCCGCCTTCATATGATCAAGATTTTCTACTAAACCTCAAAAATATCATTTTTTTTTTCCATTTATGAAAGCCTCTTTTATTACTTTTTTAGCTTAATTCTCATCTGGGTATCTGTTAAATTTGTAAAATTTTCATCTTTGTTAGTTTCCTATATCGTGGAAAAAAAATTATTTTGTCCTTTTCTCATCTGGGTATCAAAAATTTAAGTTTTTTCTTCTAAATTTTTCATTTTTTTTGGCTAGGGTTGATATGAATTGTGAAAATTTCATCTGGGTCAAGTGTAGATTTGTCTCTATTGAAACCTTTATTGAAATATAAAGTTTGTTAATTTTTTTTAAGTGGCAATGTTGATTAATAGAAAAATTTAAGTTTTCTTTAAATTTACAGTTTTTTTGCTAGGGTTGATAGTAATTGTGAAAATTTTATCTGGGTCAAGGTTGGATTAATCTTTATTGAAAGATTTTTAATGATTTTGTGGTGGCAATGTTGAATAGTAGAAAAAATTAAGTTTTCTTGAAATTTACAATATTTTTTTTGCTAGGGTTGATAGTGATTCTTGAAAATTTCATTTGGGTCAAGTTTAGATTGGTCTTTGTTGATGCCTTTACTGAAATAGAAAGTTTGTTTATGATTTTTGGGGGGCAATGTTGACTAATTTGGAAGATGGGGGGAAGAATGTTTCAGAAGTTTCTAGAGGGGGTAATGGTAGAGGGGTGGGGTAACTAGGTCATGGGGTACTACTGTTTCGGGTTCGGGTCAATCGGTTTCTACGAGTAGTAGTATCGGGTCACCATCGAGTAGAAGTGAGGCAGCTATGGTGGCAACACCTGCTAGTGAGAATACTTTTCTTAGGTTGAATAATCTTGATATTCATGCTGATGATGCTGGATCTCAAGGGGCAGCTGGGTGAGTCTTTTGTTAATCTTTTTATGTGAAAAAAAATGCTATCTTTACTGCTTGAACTTTTGGAAGATGGAACTCTATGTAGGGTAAGATGTTTTCCAGGGAAAATGTTATCCAGGAAAATATTTGTGCTTCTTACTTATTTCCTTGTGTTCAGTACGTAGGAAATATTATCCGAAAGTATTATAGGGGGTGGGGGTAGAAGTGTGGGGTCATGGGGATGGGGGCTACAGGGGTGGGGGTGACGATGATGTGTATTGGAGGATGGGGAGGACACAATCAATGTGGAATGTCACTTGTGAAACTTGTTTTCCCTACTTTCACTAGGAAAACCAATTTTCCTCATTTTTAAGGAATTTGTTTTCCTCCATGCTGAACACACCCTTAGTGCAGAAGCTGATCCAGCATATAAGTTGTAGGTCCTCAGTCTCAAGATTGTACATGTATATAGAAAATTTGTAGCCAAATGTTTAAAATATGTATAGATGATAAGTGGCGCGGCAACTTTAGATCATGGATTAACCTAGGATTCTGTTGTTCTTACTAGTCTATCTGATAATTAAACGAAATGCTAGTCTAGACTCTAGAGTAATTAGCAGTAAATGCTAAACCGTGAGATAATGGAACTTGCATTAGCCAATTATATTGACTTTAAGAAGCATTGACATGGCTTAAAGACTTAACTAAGGAATAACATAGACATGTGGAGATTGATAATGCTAGAACATTTGGAGAATACTTAAGAAGAAGTGTCTCGCATTTCTTTCAAACCATTTTCTGAAAAACGATTTTCTTGAGCGGAGGGTCTATCGGAAAACAGCCTCTCTACCCTACGAAGGTAGGGTTAAGGTCTCGTACACCCCACTTTCCACAGACATCACTTGTGGGACTAACTTGGTATGTTGTTGTTGTTGTACTTAAGAAGAATTGTCAAAAAGCTTATAGGAATGGAATGCTATAGTGACACAGGAGATGTCTTTCAACTTCGTAGCAATTGGATCAGTGACCATGCAAGCCTCATGCTACTGGGTTGTTGCAGAGATTTTTTATGTAACCTGTTAGAATATTTGCTATTAAGGTGATGGCCCTACTGAGTTTGGGAAAACATGACCCTTTAATATTGTCTAAGAAACAATAGGTGTTCATTGTTGTGGTTTAGACATCATAAGCGTGATGTTATGCTATTCTTCTCATTTTGATGATTTGCTAGATTACAATGTCATTATGCGGTTTAACATGGAACTCATGATTCAGCTGTTAAAAGTGTATGCAAATAGTTTCTCTTACAGTAATGTTTCCTTACATTTACTTAAGCTTTCTTATCAGTAACAGGAAAAAGAAGAGAGCTCAGCGTGCAACAGGAGGGGATAAGAGTGGTAGAGGACTCAGACAGTTTAGCATGAAAGGTTTTTTCTCTTAATCAGTTTCATCTTCTTTTAGGTATTACTTTGGAGAAACGCCTAAAAATTTGCAGCGGCTGGGTTGTTTTTATTTCACATATCATTTATTTCTCGTGTGTTGCAACTTGCATGCTATCAGAGCTTTCTACTAATTAGTAAGCTATTGTTTTCTATCTACAGTTTGTGAGAAAGTTGAAAGCAAAGGGAGAACTACGTATAATGAGGTAAGTTGGCTTGAGAAAATTCATTATGTTATCAACATTAGGTGATTTTAAAATTTCTGGCGTTTCCTTTATCTGTATCTTTGTTTCACAAATGGATGCTACGATTCAGCAACTCAATTTAATAGTTGTGCCTTTTTACTTGTCCTTATTCTATTATATATTGAACCCCCTTTCTCGTCTGTACAATGTATTTCTGGGTGTCCAACTTAGATATTTTATTATGATTAATCTGATTTATGATGATGATTTTTTATTATGATGACTCTGATGTATGATCATTTTTTATTTTGATGGCTCTGATGTATGATAATGTTTGGTATCTGGTTCTGACAGCACCTGGCGAGCAAACTACAAAGGAATATGCTAACTTCTATATCTATTTTGAGATAACGTTTTTCATCTGATACTTCCATCCTTTCTAAGTTGTGTCATGCTAGTATCTTTTTACTTGTGCAATATCACACTATCACCATATGAAAATCGAAATTAAGAGTTATTCCATTTTTCGCTTCTTATACAAAAACACACATTTTGACCTTTAGGAAGAATTTTAGGGTAGTCATTTTTCTTCAGTGGATATATTTAGGGTATTTTGGAGGTTCCATGGTCCTGTGTTTCTTTTAACCCTTAAAAAGATCGTGACATTTTCCCTTGTCTGCTTTTTGACACTTTACTTTTCTTTCTGTAAGGCATTTCATTCTGCTACAACTACAAGTAAGAGATGTTATTTTTGTAATTCTTGCTTAATGTGCAAATGAATCGATAGTAAGTTTTACTACATTTTGAAAAAGAGAGTATATTCTTTTGTTTGTTATGGGAGAATTTAGATTTCTTCTATGTTGCTTGGGCTTGGGTGCGGTTACTCGTACGGGTCGGGATCTATTCATCACATAAATTTTAGGATTCGAGGGTATGGATCTGAGTGCGGATACAGGTGCTGGGATACAATAAATGTATATTATCACGAGATATATAAGTATTTCGATTAATTAACAACAACATATCCAGTGTAATCCCATAAGTGGTTTACGGGAGGGTAAGATGTACGCACACCTTACCTCTACCTTTGGGGATAGAGAGGCCGTTTCCGATAGACCCTCGGCTCAAAAGAAATGTAACCGATACAAAAACGTAAGAAAGAAAAAGGAACAACAAAATAGCAAACGTACAAAAATGTAATAACAGATATCAATACGCATTAGCGGAAAAAAAAAATGACTACCCTAAAACATACGACTAAAAGTACGATAACACGATATTACCTACTAATCATCTACCCTAATCCTTGACCTCCACACCTTCCTATCTAAGGTCATGTCCTCAATCAACTAGAGCGCTGCCATGTCCTGTCTAATCATCTCCCCCCAATTCTTTTTCGGCCTACCTCTACCTCTCCTAACTCCTGCTAAGCCAATCTCTCACACCTCCTCATTGGTGCATTTTCGCACCTCCTCGTCACATGTCCGAACCATCTGAGCCTCGTTTCCCTCATCTTGTTCGCCACAAAGGCCACTCCCACCTTACCCCGTATAACTTCATTCCTAATCATATCGCTCCTAGTATTTTCACACATCTATCTAAGCATCCCCATCTCCGCCATATTCATCTTTTGAATGTGGGCATTCTTGACTGACCGACACTCTGGCCTATACAAAAGTGCTGGTCGAACCACAACTCTGTAGAACTTACCTTTAAGCCTTGGCGACACTTTTTTATCACACAGTACCCCAGAGGCGAGCCTATATTTCGCCCACCCCGCCCTAATACCGTGTGCTACGTCAGCATCAAACTCCCCGTCTCCTTGGATTATGGACCCAGGATACTTGAAGCTGTCTCTATTAGGAATAACTAGTGCCTCAATTTTCACTTCCACCTCCGCCTCAGCCTCAGCCGTCACATTGTTGAACTTGCACTCCAGGTACTCTGTCTTCGTCCTGCTTAACTCGAAACCTTTTGACTCCAGGGCCTCTTTCCACACTTCCAGCCTTGCATTAACTCCACTACGCGTCTCGTTAATCAATACTATGTCATCCGCGAATAACATACACCACGACACCTCCCTTTGAATATGTTGTGTTAGTTTGTCCATCACTAAGACAAATAGGAACGGGATAAGGCTGATC
Source organism: Lycium ferocissimum (assembly GCF_029784015.1). Taxonomy (NCBI): domain Eukaryota; kingdom Viridiplantae; phylum Streptophyta; class Magnoliopsida; order Solanales; family Solanaceae; genus Lycium; species Lycium ferocissimum. The sequence goes on along the minus strand of NW_026713599.1, from coordinate 251,735 downwards.
CCTGATGCAACCCCATCTCGACTGGAAAGTGCTCTGAGTCACCTCCCACTGTCCTAACCCGAGTTTTGGCTCCACCGCACATGTCCTGAACAGCCCTAATATAACCCACAGGCACACCTCTAGACTCTAAGCATCTCCATAGAACCTCCCCAGTAATTCTATCATATGCCTTTTCTAGATCGATAAACACCATGTGCAGGTCCCTTCTTGTTCTATATTGCTCCAACAATCTCCTTACAAGATGGATGGCTTCTGTAGCCGAACGCCCCAGCATGAAACCGAATTGGTTCTCAGAGATGGAGATAGACACACTATTCCTCATTCGCAATTCGACCACCCTCTCCCTAACTTTCATAGTGTGGCTTAAAAGCTTGATACCCCTGTAGTTATTGCAACTCTGAATATCACCCTTGTTCTTGTACAGTGGCACCATAGTACTCCACCTCCACTCCTCTGGCATTGAACAACATTGAACTAAGATTAATAAAATTAATTCTTTATAAGCACCTACTATTTTATTCATAAGATATCTCGTGTAATAACAAAGTGTTCTCATACTTTATGTAACTATATACGTCACATGTGACATAAACCAAAAAAATTCGAACCAAATGCCGAATCAATCTATGCTTCTTGGTCATAGATGTAGTCAAAGCACCCGAGATAAGTCGACCAAATCCGTGTGTCGGGTTGATATAAGCTGGTTTACAAGAGTTTGGCTTTCTCAACTGGACAAATCTTTTAAGGAATATAGTTTCCTTACAACCCCCTATTTATTTACTTGCTGTCCCAGCCGTGACAAGGACTTTGAAGGGTCCAAGCATCATAGGATTTCCTAATTAATACTTTTAACCATCCTCCAATTGGCTTCCCCTCTCTAATATGGGAAGAGAATTTTTGAGGTAAGATATGTAATAGTCGTTAATTATGGATGATTCACTAAATGACTTCTGGGTATGCAAAATAGTGTCTCACAAGGGCATAGAGTTTATGGTCTTTCTTCTGTAGAACTAGTAATGTGGTTGTTTTCTGTCTTCTGGATATATTTTATTAATCATGTCCATGGCATGAGCATCGAGATGTGGATTATCTGTCTGTGCATTGAACTAATTCAAAGTTATAGTTATTGTCAAGAAATTGCTGCATAGATTTTCTGTAACTTAATCTCAGAAAAAAGAAAATCTTAAGGACATCTGTATACACAAAAAAACTGAAATACTTAATGTCTCGCTCAGGTTGCAGATGAACTTGTAGCTGAGTTTTCTGATGCTCCCAATGGTCTTGCATGTCCAGATCAGGTTTTTTCTCCATCCTCGTGGTTCATAAATTTTGAACGAACTTGTTTTTTACAATAAAATCAGTTTGAACCTTTTACTTATGACAGAAACAATATGATGAGAAGAACATCAGACGACGAGTCTATGATGCTCTGAACGTACTTATGGCTATGGATATCATTTCTAAAGATAAAAAGGAAATACAGTGGAAGGGTTTACCACGAACTGATGCTAACGATATTGAGGAGCTAAAGGTTTGATTTTAAATTTTTTAATGTCCTGTCTGTTTCCTCTTTCTTATTGAATTCGACGAGCCATCAATTTTGGCACACAAAAGTTGATCTATGCTTAATTTAATCTCATGTTTATTTAAACTGCAGACTGAGCGTCTTAGCTTGAGAAATAGGATTGAAAAGAAAGCAGCCTATTTAGAAGAACTAGAAGAACAAGTATGAGCTCTCTCTAAGCACTATCTTTGGTTCGATTTTGATAATAAGTCTGATAGTCTTTCACAATGCTGATATGTGTGATATCTTGGTCCTATAATCCCTGTCTTTTTAATAAAGTTTTTTTCCTTTCAAAAGTATGTAGGGCTTCAAAACCTCGTAAAACGCAATGAGCAGTTATATGGCTCAGGCAATGCTCCTAGTGGTGGTGTGGCTTTACCGTTTATTTTAGTGCAGGTAAATGGCAACAATCATCTATTTTTGTTAGTGCTATTGTCTATCAAGTAAGTAAATATCTGATACAAGTCATTACATTCTTTAATATGTCATCTCATAATTTATTTTGTTGGGATTAGTTTAAGGCTACAAGTGAGGGAAGTAAGCTCGTGGCAACTAAGGTTTCCTCGACTTGTCTTAGCTGTACTTGAACTCAAGTAAATTTTGGCCTAACAATTTGATATTAATTATAGCTTATTGCTTTTCACCTACATTTGATTAAAACCCTTCTAACAAAAATCAGAAGGATAACTTTGTTATAACACAGATATAGAATACCTCTAGTCTCTGAACGAGAAGAAAAGAAGAGAGGGTTTTCCCATTTGTATTTCTTTCCACACGTTCATGCGCTCATATTTGCAGAGAAGAAAGCATGTAAATACTCTTTTTCAACATCAGTAAAACTCCAAGATGCAAGAGTAATGCTAGTCTTAAATTAGTAGAGCTTTGGTGCATCTAAAAGTACAAACACGTATATTGAAGCTTGGAAGGAAGATGACTTCTGTATATATTCTTACATGTTGCGTTTACAGTCACAAAAAATTCCTAAAAAAAAAACTTTTGTGGTTGAGTTAGATTCATTATGTCCATATTCTATTCTCTGAGTTTCTTTTCCTCCATATCTGCATGCCTCATTTTCAGTTGACGCTAGTAATATTGTGCAGAAGTTTGGGGGTTTAACAAGTTTCTTTTGTCCTTGTAGGAATAGAAAAGGAAATAAAAGTATTGAGAAGGGTGAAAACATTCTCCATATAATTTGCTTTTTTGTCAACGTCTTCGTGTAGCATTTTATTATTTGCGTGCATATGTAAATTTTAGCAATAGAATTGAATAGAAAGGAGATTGTAATGCTGTTCTCGTAGCATTTCGTTGTTGTCATGACTTGCATATTTCTTGTGGTGCTTTAGACTCGTCCTCATGCTACAGTCGAAGTGGAAATATCAGAAGATATGCAGTTGGTGCATTTCGACTTCAACAGGTTAGTGGCCTTGGAACGTCTATGCTCTTTTTGGTTCTGATTAGAGTGTGAATGACTCGGCTGAGTCCTGTAAACAAATACATACTTTTGACACTAACTTGACGTTTAATTAATAATTTGACCTATCAAAAGAACCAAAAAAGAGAACAAAATTTTGCGAGCTATTGCATAGGAGCTGGGTTTACCCTGTGCGCACCCTAAGGGTAGCGCCTGCGGGTTCCCATGTCATCCAAAATAAAATAAAATAAATAAATAAAGAGAGAGAGAGAGAGAGAACAAATTAATCAGTAAGTTCAGGGTGGCTTGAGCTGAGAAAATGACAAAAATAGTCCCTTATGTTTGAGGGTAGGTTTATAATAGTCCCTTCTGTATGAACTTAATTTAGTCCTTTAAGTTTGCCAAAAGTTAACACTTTTGGTCTCAAATATTTACCGAACTCTGTCCGCTAGATTTGATGGAACTATGAAGAAAAAAAAAAAAAAAAAAAAGAAGGGAAATTAGTGAGAACTCACATTTAGAGGTTTTCTAGTTTCTGCTAATTTTAATTTATTGCGAGAGTATGGTGCAGCTTTTTAAGGTGTAATTTCTGCTACTTTTATATCTTATAGTGTCTAGTATAGCTTTTTATGTTGCATATTATACGATTTGATGGGACTTTTTGGTGTTTATAGTTGAATCTTTTTTCCCGTTGTTTCCGTCAAATCTAACAGATAGAGTTCGGTAAATATTTTAGGGAGACTAAAAGTGAACTTTTTGGCAAGCTTAAAGTACCCAAACTGTTAAATTCATACTTAAGGGACTACTTTGAACCTATCCTCAAACATAAGGGATCACTTTTGTCGTTTTCTCGGCTTGAGCTCCTACTGTTTCTTGCAATGTCCAATCATGTTTTTGACCTAAGATATTCCAAAACATTCGTTAACTCGTTCAAGTGTGGTTTATCGATTCCAGCACTCCGTTTGAGCTACATGACGATAATTATGTCCTCAAAGCAATGAAATTTTGCGGAAGTAGACCAAAAGATGGTGTTGTCGCACAGAATGTATCTGCTGATAGAGGCGAAGGTTCCAGTTCCAGTATGGCCAACATGTTTCAGCATCAAATCTCTCATCCATCAGTGCCAAACACATCTGGTAGGCTTCCGACCTCACCTCCTCTCCCCGGAATACTAAAGGCCCGCATCAAGCACGAGCATTAGTCTCTGCCGGATTCAATCTTGATCAATTGCTAGACTCATTAACTTATAATACCTCTGTACATTATGTAAAGTAGTTTTACTGGAAGCAGCCTCGTCTGTCCACTGATAACTTCTTTAGATCCTTTTGTCTCATTTGGAGAGGATCAGTATTAGATTTTTGATTTTGCTTTCAGAACATTTGGTGGATCTTCAGTTAAGATGGTTTCTTAGCTAAATATTAATTGTTCAAATTGATGTCTGTTATGGCAAATGAAACTACAGCCTGTTTGGACATACAATCTTTTGCTTTTTTTTTCTGCTTCATTTTTCTACATAAAAAATTGTTTGGTTGTACATTGTAGTTAATTTTTCAATCCAACTTGAAGTTTGAGTTTTTCAAGTTTGAAACACTGGTTCTAACCACTTTTTCAAGCCGCAAAACTTAACATTATTTCAAGTGAAACACAACTACTATTTTCGAATAACCTTTTTCAACTTTTTCAAGTATCACCAAATTCATGTCCAAACACCTCAAGTAAGCAATTATGGATTGCCTAAGTTTTGTTGGATAGAGTAATCTGGTACTTGTGCTGGTGGGAGGTAGCTAGTGGAATAGTTGGCGTTTCACGGTCTGATTATGACAGTTGGTTTGAGTCAAAGTTACTGTGTTTGGATAACCTTGTAACTTATGCGCTACATCACCTTATATTTTTACTAGAGGCTATCTACAATTTGAACTTGTGACTCTGATTTCCTCGTGGCATAATAATGATTCTTACAATTGCACGCTTGTTGAATAAATTCTCTACAGATACTAGTCCTTCTACCTAAGGGTGATTTCAATTAGTTGTCATGGTCGATAGGAAAAAAGAAATGAGTGAATGTGAAAGAAAAGGAGGAAGCTAGCTTGAAACTTACCATATGTGCCCATAGTTTGCGTGTTATCATACAAGGATTCATGTTATTCACAAAATTGACATAATACTCAAGTAATTACTTTGCCTTTGATTGATTGATTGATTGATTGATTTATAGTATATAATAAGGTTAAGCTTACGTGAAAACCTTTTCTTTTCCATAATTCCATCATTACCGGATGTAGCTTCCATCAGAGCATATACAAATATCTTGGAAAATGAAAGCGCCGCATCAGTAGAAGATATAATGACGTGCCACGTGGAGATAAATTCAAGATTTAAAATTTACTAATTTTTAGAGTTAATCTCAAGTTAGTATAGTTGTCATAACCCAGGTCCATGATATGTATTATCTGTTTTGACTCAATAGGCTTTACAAAATTGTCACCATCGACTATACCATCATCGAGTCCAAAATCATGCGTACTATGTGAATTTATATTATATCTTATAATACTCTTATCTTTTCCTACAATTGCAACGTGAAATTCGCCTAAAATATCATGTGCGCTCCTTCGCAAGCTTACTGGTCTAAAATCTATCGATCCTTCTCTTCTCATCAAATGTTGAGTTGTTCCACAAATGTGGGGGCCTCCCAGCATTAAGGTCAATGTCGTGTCTCAACGAAATCCGTGTATATTTTCTCTAAATTGTCAAGGCACGTGCTATGTTATAGTCTTCTTTCTATATCGGTCATGTCTCAATTCAATATGAGAAATTCCACAGCCAAAGACTCGATTCATTACAGTAATTTGAACGCAGCTAGCACACAAAAGAAAAGAAACGCAGTTGAAAAAGAAACTCGAATACCACTTAATTTGAATCCTTGTTTATTTTAAGTTCACATTATATTTTTTTCCGGGAACGACTTTGCATATCCAGTCAAACATCTTTATATATATCATCCTTTGTTCGAATACTTTTTAACTGCTATGCAGAATATTGTTATAGAGAAGATATAATATAACATAATATGAAAAATTGGTTACAAAGAAAACTTAACCGTTATAGTAAAAAGTTGTTATAGAATATGATTGTTAAAGAGAGGTCGGATTGTACTAATAACAAAGCCAATAATATAATTATAGATATTCACAAGATTACCAGTATGAAAAGAAGGATCAAATGCAAAGTACGTAAGTATTAATTGGGGAAAATTAAACTTTGAACTCCAATAAATTAAATCTTGCTATTCTTGTAAGATCTATAATTGAATTCTATCGAATGTAGGTATAAACAATTGTTGGAACTCTAAAAGTTTTGGATGTCTAAATCTTGCTATTCTTCTAAGATACTCCCTCCGGTTCAAAATAAGTGTCTGTTTAGTCTTTTTAACACCCCTTAAAAAAATTCTAACTTCTAAAAAAAAAAAAAGGGTATTTTAACTAACAATCCTTAATTAATAAGACTCTTGTTATTTATTGCCTAAAGTAAATAAGAGCAAATCTGAAAAAATTAAAGTTTTAATTTTTTCTTGATTTTATAAGTGGACACTTATTTGAACCAAAATAAAAAGGTTAAGTGGACACTTATTTTGATCTGGAGGGAGTATATGATAAGATCTCATTGAAGTTGATCGAACATAGATATCCAAAAATATCAAACAGATTCTGTTGTTGCTATCATTGTTGTTATTCTTCTATTTATTGACAAAATTTCAAGAGTTTGAAAACTTTTCAAGTGAATTGCGTGACCAAGATGACTAAAGTTATGGAATATTTTTTCCTCATAATAATAATTAAAAAAAAAAAACTAAATTGACAGCTTTTACCATTGAATAACAAGCGGTTCCCCCCCCCCCCCCCCCCCAAAAAAAAAAAGGAAAAAGGAAAAAAAGAAATGTGGTCCAAGTACTATACATATACTATTACTCTAGTATTTCTTTTTTTTTTTTTTTAGGTATTCGATATTTAAAATTTATTGGCCTAGTTTATCCGGTTATGTTCTTGGCGGATAGCTAGGCTCATTAAAGGGTTAAATTAAAACTCTTTACCGAGATCTTTAATTTTCAAGGTACAATCCCGAAATATCTAGTTAAGAATAAAAAGATTTCAATCTCATCACATTTTTAAATATCAAAAAAAGGAACGATGTTGCATAGATGAGTACTGCAACGATCTTACGTTTTTCTTTCTTTTCTTAATCATTGAACATTCGAATGCAAGAGATGAATGTACAATATATGTTACGGGTTTGACAAAACTCATGAATTTTAGCTCAAATCTTTATATATATTGAAAAATTCACTAAATATATACATATAAAATACTGAAACCCAGTAGCGTAAATAGGTTATGGTTCCGATGGCACATTAGGATGATTAAAACTCATAAACTTCAAATGCGGACTCGTTAATCTATTCAAACTTATTGACTTGACTTACTTAAATTTGCACCTAGAGTAATGTAGTATAAAGATATTGTTCAAATTTAGCGGAGCCAAATACACTAAGATAATTTCTTCCCATTATTCAAGTCTTAGTGAGCAAGTCCTTCGATGCCTGTGTTGGTCGAGATAGCACGTATATCGTAGAATTAATCCAAGTGCGAGCAATACCGTATCGAAATCACTGATATCCGCACATAAACCCCTATACAATTAATTTAAAATTACTGAGAAACTCATAAACTTCAAATTCTAGATCCGTCTCTGTAAATACCCCGTAAAATTAATTGAGATACGTACAAGCTTACTCGAACACCATGATTATATATATAAAAAACAAACATTCAAGATATACCAATAGCATCAATCTTGACAACTCATGATCATGCCTAGTAAATTAGGGGTTCCTTAGTGCCGCATATCATTTAACATTTCATCACTGGCAACCCCTTCAACTTGGTACTTACTACTTACGTGGTGGTTGTGAAAAGGATCCATGAAAATGATTTTTTTTAATAACAAGATAATTCAAAATCAAAAGTATATATACTCAAATTGACTTACTGGAATATTGCTTTTCTTAATTAAATAAATGTAAAAATTGCACATATTATTACAATGGTATATACGAGGTTGACTTGCGAACACGTTGCCAACTGCTTTTTCAAGTGTTTAGCAACTTAGATGGCAAGAACGTGACATCCATTTTTGTATAAAATTTGTTTTGGTATAACATTTGTCTACATGATTATCGACCTACAAAAGTCATTATTCAATATCCATAATATATTCTGCCAATTAAACTAAGATTTTTTTAGAAATGTACGTGACACAGTTTGAATTTAAAGTCACATTAAAATTCTGTCACAATTAATCTCATATATTATAATCAGATTGCAGGCACGGAGCTATATATAGTGATCAATTGAAATTCCTTTATCAGAAAGATGTAACACTACTTGATTCATCAAATTGCTCTTTTTATTCTGCTCTAGTATAATCTACAAATTACAATTACTTAACTATAGATATCAATACGTTGATAACACAATAACATACCCAATGTATTCCCACAAGAGATTTGAGTGTTTACCCCGAAATCGGATAATCAATTGAATTTGTAAGTGGGTATAGGATATGTGCTTGGATCTTGGTATGTATGAAATGGAGAGAGTATATGTTCAAGAGTTCTCTAGTGAAATGGCTAATAGTGGCGATTTATTTGCGAATATAATCGCGTATGGACAGTATGGAGTACTTGATGGATTAAATCGCGTATGGACAGTATGGAGTACTTGATGGATTAAATCACACTATAAACTTAAACAAAACGACCTTAGAATTAGAAAGCCGAAGGAAAGATTGTATATATATGATCTATTCTATTACAAGTGTTCTTGGAGAAGTCAAGAAGCAACCCACCAGGGGGGTGAGGATATGCCATATTTATAGTGTAACTTCTTCCAAATCTCGTGCATTGTGAACCAATAAACTAATAATTTCAAGGAGACGGTCTGTCTGGTTGGTGGGATTGGTACCGACGCGCCGCGTCGACACACGTTTGGCGAGGTAACCGACCGCGACGGACGTCACCGGCGCGTAGTTCCCATTCGCGTGTGAATCGACCATACAAAGACGTCGACCCGCCACGAATGCTCGAACCGGAGGATGCGGCGTTTCCGATCACTGGGGAAAGGAGACTCGTTGACTTCGTAGGTATGAGCGTTTCCCCGAAAAAAGGACCGGTAGCATCCGGTGTGTTCTCGTCCCTCTTCCTTCACCTATGAACACAGCGGTCGGGATCATATCCGGTTTTCCGGGATACGGACTCTTCACTCACTTCGTTATGCGGTGCCTTGTGACAACGGGGAGTGAATGACTTTTCAAAGCTTGGGTGATTCGGCCGACTCGTTCTTATCTTCACATTTTGGCGGGAATGGTGACGTAACGCCCCTCCCTTTTCTCCGCCACGTGTCCTTACCGGACGACCCGCGCTTTTTGCACGTCGTTTCGTCGCCTCTCATTAATAATGGGGACACGCGCGCGCGCGTACGATTGGACTTCCTTGGTAACCGTTCCCTCCATGCCTATATAAAGCCCATTACCTCTTCATTTTACCATTTTCACGCTCCGTTCTTCACCGTCCCCCTCTTATCTCTGCATTTCCTCACATCCCCCATGAACTGTTGCCTCTACATTTGACTTGCTGTTTGATTCATCACCTCAAATTCTGTGCAAAAGAGTTGATTTCGCCAATCGTTTTGGTTGAAAGTGTTAACGACCGTCGCCCCCCGAATTACCGGTTTCTTCACTTTCCTTTCTACTTTGAACCCTCTTTCTTTCACACTTTCAAGATGTCGAGTAGGCACTACCCACGACACTCATCGATGTCACCCACGGATCCGTCACGCATCCCCGGCTAAAATCGAGCTACGCGGTTTCGGATATTATACGACAAATTCAACTTTAACAAAGATCTCGAGGTCGACAAGCCTTCGCTGCGGTTTCGGACGGGGGATACGATGTGCGACGATATCCTTCATCGATTACCGGAGAGACTCGACGTGTCCGGCCGGCCCACGCGGGTGGGGCCGCTCGGTAACGCATCTTTTCGTGCCCGGTCGGATGAATCATCGTCACCGACTATCGAGAGGGGTTTTTGTACGTGTACACTTATCCTTTTACCCTCAAAAATCGACCCTCCGATTGACCGGTCATTCTCGATATGTGCGGACCTACGAAGCGTGACTTTGGCACGGTGGCCGCCGATCGTTTGGAGGGTCGTTGTCTGCCTTTCCGGTTACTCGCCAACGATCTTTGGGAAGGAATTTTTCGCCGGGCCACTGATGCTGCCCGTACCCCCGAGGATGTCGGGAAGCGGCGTGATAAAACTTGTCCAGCGCGGCCGGAATCCGTTCTTCTCGAAGATGGATGAAGGCCGGGATAGGGGGTTAGAACGGTATGTCGAGTGAAACCGAGGATATCATCCCCCGCCGACTACATGCCCTTCCGGAGAAATGGAACGATAAGCGTAAGTTCGACTCTGCTGGGCAATCGTTTTGCGCATTTAGTCATTCTTCGATCTCGTTGTCTCGTTGCTTTCTCTTTGCTTTTATTCGACGAACGGATCGTTCCTCCCGTTATTCGCGATCGAGCGAATGGGTTGCATACCGCTCCTGCGGCCACCCTTATGAGAATCGAACATGGGCTCACCTGTCTCGTGGCCGGTGGGTGGCGCAAAACCATGGTAATATTTTTATTCCCTTTCATGTTTTGTTGTGTTTTCCCGCTCGAAAGTGGCCCTTTGAATTCACAACCTTCGCTACTGCTTTTGCCTTTCAGGTTTGCCCAAGGGCTCGGTGGCCTCGAGGAGCAATCGAGAACCGGCGTCCTGTATGCACCGCCATCCGGAGTTTGACACGGCGGGTTCTTCCGTGTTCTCGATGATGCGCAAAAGAAAAGGACTTCCGAAAAGTCGCCGACACGGAAAGGCTGGGGTGTTGCCGGCCTTCAAGGCGGAAGAGGCCGAGCCCGATCATCGTTCGGAGAGTCGGCTCGGTCCCTCCGCGGCCCCCGATACCGGAGGAGGCGGTATCCGTTCCGCCCTTCCTTGTCGGCGAAGGTCCGTTTGTTCCTGCTCCCATTCGAGGTGCGGAAAAATACTTTCGACCTCTTCGTTCGATTGACTTTGTCGACATTTCGGCGAAACTTCTTCGGAAGATACTCCCCCGCAAAGGAAAGGATGGGGGAAGCGACCGGGCTAACCGAGGCGGTAAAAGGCGGTATAGAGCAGAGATCGGAGCCCCTACGGGCATTCGTCCGTCTCCCGGATATATGAGCACCGTGTGACCCCGAGCCACGGCCTCCGCCGAAAATATTGAGGTACGTTCCGAAGTTCATCCACTCCGGCTGCGCGTGTGGATGATTTTGACGATATGTTCTCGAGGACTCCTCCCGCCACTTGCGGGGGAAACGGGGGGCCTGGCCATCTTCCTATTCCTCGGCCACGAGGCGGCGGGACGGGCCTCAGAGTCCGGCGCCGAGATAGTTTGGTGAACATTTTCCCGCCCCGAGCGTGGAGCCAAGGAGAACCCGATCGGCGGTAGTCACCGTCCCCGGCGACCGTAACTGTATCTCGTCGGTGGGCGTGGCAAGCTGTTGCGTCCCTCGCCTCGGTTCGGACGAGACGCCAAAATGGCCCAGGAGTCACTTGGCGGTCTTTATTAACGAGGGTATGCGTACGGGCGGCCCGGGTAAGATTCTTAGCCACTTTGTTCATTTATTCTCGAATGCCATCCTTTCTTCACCTAAGTTTTTCGGTTTGTTTCACCCGCGGAGCGTGGTCTTTGGTCAATGAGGCCTTCACAGGTGCCCACACGAGATAGACGATCTTCGGGGCCAACTCGATGCCCGAGCCGAGAGACGAGAATGCCAGCCGCACCGGGGAGAAGGAGGAAGAATTAAAGGCGATCGTCTTTGGCCCAACCTTCGCCCGATCTTGATGCGGTCGGGAGAAAAATTGTCGTTTGGAGAGTGATGCGGGCCATGACCGATTATAATCGGAGCCTCGAGGCGAGCAGATCGCTCTTAGCGGGGATAAAACCCCGATTCTCGCATGCGGTTGGATGAACTCGAAGGGAGCATTGTTTCCCAACCGGGGAGCGGATTCGGTGAAGGGGCGATGCCCCTACGGAGTTTGTCCCGGCCCGAGCCGGCCGACTCGGTACGAGGGCTGCTTTGTTCAACGAGCGCGAGGATGGGAAAAGCCGAGAGCGGGCCGGGATATGTGAGGGGGTTCGAGCGAACTCGAGGGGCGATTAAAGGCAATGTGACCTTGCGTGGCGAGGAGGCCCGGATGCGGCCCGGCCGTCCCGAGAGATGACCTCGAAGAAAACGGAGGGCTCGTTTGGAAATAGCGCGGGGCGAGGCCGATTTGGAGGAAACTTGGAAAAGAGTGGAGGCGGCCGAGCCTCGTACCGCTATCGTCGGCCCGAGTACGAGAAGTGAAAGTCTCGGCGTCCGCGCTCGAGCAAGTTGAGCACGGCTTTGAGGATCTTTAGGCCACGTCGCACTTGAGGCCAAAGGAATGGAGGAGAAGGCTAACCGTGCTCTCGGGTCCGAGTCGAGAAGACTCGAGCGGACGGAATCCAAACATTCATCCTCACTCTCGGTCATGTCGGATAGGTGTGGGCCTTCTTTGGCATCTATCTTTTTTTTTTGTCTTCACAGGACTTTGTTTCTCTTTTTGATGTAAAGAACATTTGTCGTATAAATGAAAAGTGCATCTTTTTTGCTTCCTCGTTCGAATGTTTGTCATTATTTTTCTTTGCGATCGTTGGTCCGTTTTGGGACGCAGGGGTGACCCATAGTCATTGACTTATTGCGTCCTTTGGATTTTGTCCGATATTTCGGGGAGCGTTTTATTGGAGCCAGAACATTTTCTTCGGCTTTATCTTAGGAACCGATATCTTTTCAACCTCGGCGGCTAATAGAGTTTTTTGATGTGGCGACTCCCGTTTGGGGAGTTTATCAAATTTTTGACGATTGCCTTTGCAAGTTAAAACTCGGTGCGGTGTCTTCGTACGAGTGCATTTTAACAGAAAGTTGCTATCTTTGATAACCTTTGACAACTTTGCTTTTGCAAAACGTTTGTGCATATGAGAGTTTTGACTCTTTCTTCCTTTCGCCGTAACAAAGTGTAAAAATGGGACACGATTCATTATGATCGTTTGGTCCTTACATCAAAGGCTATGGCGGTGTCGCCTTTTTTCTTGTAAAATGTTGAATGGGACACGATTCGTTATGATCGTTTGGTCCTTACATCGAAGGCTATGAGCTGTGTGGGCCTTTTTTTATTTTTTTTTATTTTATTTGCCGTAGCAAATGTTGGGTCTTTGTCTACTTTGATCGGCGTCATCTTCGGTGTGGGGCGTCATCTTCGGTGTGGGCATGGTACCCAGAAGCGCGATCCGAGGTCGGAGGGCGGTGAGTCTTTGTTATTTTCCCTCTCCCGGAAAGGCGGCACCTTTGGGCATCCGGGTGAGTGCTCGTTATGCCTTCATACTTGTTCGGTAACACGTTGTATGTTGCCTCGTTAAAAACCTTGTCGGAAAGCCCATTTGGGACAAAACCGTACTAAGGAAAAGAGTGCAACACGTGTTTTCGAAGACCTAGACTCTATTTTCCATACATTCTCGACTTCCCCGCAAATGAGAAAGGTAAATGAGAGGATATGGGCCATACCTTAGCGATGGTATCTCTTTAGATGAGCCGCGTTCCGAAGTTGTTGCGCGACGTTGCCCGTCCATTGACTCCTGGCGGCACGATCCTTTGCCCGTTATCTGGTTATCTTGTATGGGCCTCCGGTTTGGACCTAGCTTTCCTTCGTTGGGGTTTTTGGTGTGCAAGGTAACCTTTGAAGCGACAAGTCCCCACTTGGAAATGCTTAAAGCTCGATCTCCGGTTGTAGTATCTTTTTTCATTCTACGTTTTTGGGCCACTATGCGGATAGATGCGCATTCGCGTAGCTGCATCCGCGAGGTCGAAACTCAACGCGTGCCTACGCCTCGTTCGACTCCCCGGTGGTATACTCGGAGAGTCGGTTCACCGACTTCTCTCGGGGATAAGGGCTTCGGCCCGTAAACCCAGCGAACGGAGTTTCACCGGTGCTCGATTTGGATGTGGATTCTGTAAGCCACAGCACCTCCGCAATACGTCTCTCGACGGTCTTCGTCTCAAGTCTTTTCCTCGATTTTGGATTATTGTTTTGTTCGTGGATTACCGCCTATCCGTTCGCGCGTGGGTGATACGGGGTTGATACGATTTTCTTGATCTTCAAACTTTCGAGGAAACTGACGACCTTGTCGCCGCGAACCGAGGGCCGTTATCACAAGTTATCTCGGCGGGGATGCGAAACCGACGAATTTATGTGATCCCGTATGAAGTTGATGACTTCTTTTTCTCGATTTTTCAAAGGCACAACGCGTTCAACCCACTTTCAGAGAAATAGTCGGTCATAAACAAAATAAAACGGGTCTTACAGGTGCCGTGGCTGGCCCACACGTGTCATTCCCCATTTCATGAAAGGCCGGTGAGACCACCGAGTGCGGTAACTCCCGGTGGTGAATCATCGGGGCGTGTTTCGGCACCGTCACACTTTCGAACGAAAATTCTTGTAGTCTTCATCCATCCGATTCCAATAATAACGTCCCGCCCGATGATTTTGCGGACCGAGAGCTTCGGCCGGGTGGTTGCCACGGGTTCCTTGAACCTCTCTCTGTACATATTCCGTTTCGCCGGGCCCAAACATTTAGCCGTGGGGAGAAAAGATCGTCGATACAATTCTACCAAGCAAGCCGGCCGCCTGTCCTTAATGACCGCGATTCCTTTGTCGTTCGGGAGCTGCCATCACCTAAGTAGTCGATGTACACATTGCGCCAATCGAAGTTGAGGCCCATCGTGTTTATCTCGACGTACGTCCGTTTTTCTATGGCCGTGTTTGATGGTGTGCCGTGGTACCGGGTTGATTTCCTCCCCGTCAATGAGGATCCCAAATTTGCCAAGGCGTCGGCCTCGCCCGCCGTTCGTTCCCTCAGACGTCCGCACTCGTCCATTCTCTAAATCGGTGAAGTGCCACTTAGGCTTTCTCGAGGTACCTGCATCCGTTCGTCCTCGACCTCGAAAACACGTTCACCCGGTTTGCGACCAAGAGCCGAGTCGCACCGAGCTTCGATGAATTCGGCTCCCGTACTCCGAGCCGCCTCCAAAGCCGCAATCATAGCCTCATACTCTCGCTTCATTGTTAGTCAATTTAACGGTTCTAATTGACTGTCGAATGATATCTGTTTGGACTCTAGGTGATTCCCATCCCGAACCTGGGTTCGAGGCTCCGTCCGTACGCGAGTCCAAATGCCCGCCGCTTCTCCCGAGGTGCGGCCAGGTTCCTTTTCGACCTCGGGACCATGGCGGGGCAAAGTCGGCCACGAAGTCGCCAAGATTTGGGATTTGATGGCCGTTCGGGGCTTATATTCGATGTCGTAACCGCTAATTTCTACGGACCCGTTTCGTTAACCTGCGGACGACTCCGGTTTGTGCATGATATTTTCAAAGGGTAAGTGGTCACTACATGTATAGGATGGCATTGAAAATAAGGTTTGAGTTTTACGGAGCGCTTACCAATGCTAATGCCAACTTTTCCAAATGAGGATACGGGGCTTAGTATCCCCCAAAGTTCTACTCACGTATAGACGGGGAATTGCGTGCCGATTCTTCCTCGGACAAAAACGCCCCGCTACTTTGGAACGACTAGGTAGAGGAAAAGCGGCTCGTCGGCCTTCGGTGTGTGCGACGACGGGGGCGGTCAAATACCACCCCGACTCCGTAGCCTCTTGACACTTCGGTGTCCAAACGAAGTCGTTCTTCTTTACGAGCAAGGAGAAGAAACGGTGACCTTGTCGGAGGACCTCGATGTAGACGACTCGGCGCCGTTATTCTTCCGGTGAGCCTTTGCACCCCTTTTATGTTGTTCACAACCTCGATGTCCTCGATGGCTTTGATTTTGTCGGGTTGATTTTGATTCCCCGGTTTGACACCATCAAGCCTAAAAATTTACCGGACACTTACCCCGAAGGCAAATTTTTTCAGGATTAAGCTTCATGTTGTATACCGAGCACATCGAAGGTTTCTGCAAATGCTTTAAATGGTCCTCTGTTTCCGGGGACTTAACAACCATATCATCGATATAAACTTCCCATCGTTTCCTGTTGTTCTTCGAACATTTCGTTAACTAGGCGTTGGTAAGTTGCGCCGCATTTTTTAATCGAAAGGCATGACGTTATAACGATAAGTCCCATAACGGGTAATGAAGGATGTTTTCTCTTGATCCTCCGGGTGCGTCGGATTTGGTTATACCGGATAAGCGCGAGAAAACTTAACATTTCATGTCCGGCCGTGGCATCGATCATTCTATCGATGTGCGGCAATGGAAATGAATCCTTCGGCACGCCTTGTTTAAATCTTTATAATCGACACACATCCGAAGTTTATTACCTTTTTTGGGCACCACCACCACGTTAACAAGCCAATCGTTATTTTACCTCCCGGATGGAACCTATATATTAAAAGTTTTGTTACCTCATCTTTGATGAAGGTGTGTTTGTCTCCGCCATGGGCCTCTCGCTTTTTTTCGCGGGAAAAGCGCCGTTCAGCCGAGTTTGTGTGATGCTATTTTACAGTGATATACTCCGTCATATCTATGTGCGACCATGCAAAGCAATCGGCGTTAGCTCGAAGAAACTCGGTAATTTGCGCTTGAGCTCGGGGTAAGCCCCGCGCCCGAATATACCTTCCGTCTCGGTAAGAACTCGAACGGGATGATGCTCCGGTTCCTCTATGGTCGATTTGGTTGCGTCCGAGTCGTCAGGCATAACAAAAGACTCACAGGTATCCCGAAGTCATCCTCTCCGCAGGTACAGGATCCGCCCGCATTCTTTGATTGCTATTGGGGGGGCTTCCCTCCGGTTATACCCCTTTCTTCGTGAGCCGGTTCTTTAGGCGGGGGCCCCGATTCTCTACGTCGAACATCTCCTTTCTTGCGAGTCGCTCACCGCGGATGGTTTCACTCCCTACAGGGTGGGGAATTTCGCACCGACGTGATGCGGCGTTGAAGGTACCGCCCTCGTACTATGTATCCAGGTCGCGATAGCGCGTTGTACCTTGGCGTCCCCGCGATCACGTAGAACAAAAAGTTTGTTGAATGGCGGCTTCAATGTTCACGGGCAGTGAGATCTCCTTTTCGTGGTTTCGCTTGCCATGTTGAACCGGCTCGAGTACCGGGGTTCTTAGGTACGATCCCGATCGGCGCGTCTGCTTCGTTCGACCACTCTCCATTCGAATGATGTTGGTTGAGCTACACGGGTCAATCAAATACGTTTAACCTTAGTTTTAAAGATAAGTACGAAAATTACCAACGCGTCATTGTGCGGTTGAATGATGCCCTCGCGTCCGTCGTCGAAAGAGATGGAACCTCCGGGTATGTGATCTCGGGTGCGTTTTTTCCGGACAATGGAAATATTTGTTCGCTTCATTACCGGGAAACCGAGGGATGTCAATACCCCAGGCTTATCATATTGATTATATCTTTGGTGTTCAATGGTTCGACCACTCGATGAGCTTCCTTTCCTTATAATGGTTTTTGGCTCGTTCGCTCAATAGACCTCGGAGGTGGCCGTTTTTCAACAGCCGGGCTACCTCCTCCTCCCGGCGGCGGCAATCCTCGGTCTTGTGACCGTGGGTCCCGTGATATTCACAAACCATGCTCGGATCCCGTTGCCGGATCGTCCTTAGTGGTTTCGGCCACCGCACGTTCGGGACACGGCCGATGGGCGAGACAAGATCCGAGGAGTCGACGTTGAAGTTGTACTCCGAAATCCTTGGAGGGCCTTTATTCTTTGTCGAACTTCCGGTGTCGACACGAGCAGCAGCCCCGGTACATTTAACGGCGCGCGTCCGGTACTTGCTACTTCGACACAGTGGCTCGGGCCTTCCCTTGGCTTTTCCGACACGGAATTTGATCGACGCTCGGGTGCGAGTATGGCCGAAACCTTTCTTTAGATGATTCGGACTTTGCTTTAACTTGTCTTCGCCGGCTTCTCGAAACCTCTCGTCGCGCTTCGAAACACCAGGGAGAGCTCGGGCGATCATCCCCACTCTGCCCGAATCTTCAATTCATACCGATTGTGGACATCGGCCCATGTTACGGCCTCGTATTCCGGCAAATTCTCCTTCAACTTGGCGAGGCAACGGAGAGCCGTGTTGAGCCACTTTTGAAAGCTTGTGCGGCCCATTCCTCCGGCACCGCTTGGGGGGTAATTCCATCCGTTCCCTGCGGAACCGGGTCACGAACTCCCTTAGTAACTCGTCGTCCCTTTGAGTTATGCGGAAGATGTCGGCCTTACGAGCTGCACCTTGATAAGCACCGTGTGTGCCTTTACGAAAGGCGTCGGCCCGGCATTTCGAACGAAGTGATCGAGTGCTCGGGTAGATGGTCATACCATGTCGGCGCTCCGCCCGACGAGTTTCCCCAAATTTTTTTCGGCAATACCGACTCAATTTCATCTTCTTCCATATCATTGCCTTTTATGGCGCAAGTATATAGGTCCCACGTGCTCGTGCGGGTCCGTGGTGCGGTTGTCTTACCGGATGTCGGGCATTTTGAACCTCTTCGGGATCGGTTTCGGGGCCGCGCTCGGTGGAAAAGGCCTTTGGATGTACCTTTCGAATTCGGCCCCTTCGGTAAAGTGGAGCCCGGTATACGGTCCAGGGAAATTGTATGTCTCGACTCTCTTCTCGGTCGAATCCACCGTTTGCCAAAGTCTCAAGCATGCGGGACCTCGGTGGAGGGGCCGACTGAGAATCATTACTCTCGACCATCTGTGGCTCGTTCCTTTCAATTTCCACTTGTACCTTAGCCTTTTCCGGCCCCGGCTTCCCCTTGTCCTGCTGCACAACCGGCCAATCGCCATTCATTGCTCGGCGATTCTTTGCTCTCTTTCTTATGACGTCTCGAAAATGCAAATTAATGCGAGTCATTTGGTGCCTCCGGTTCCCTCGGCTTTGGGTCCGAGACAATGTGACGGGTTATGGGTTCTTAGAGGATCGGTGGCCGGTAGGGGCGGCATTCTCTTGATCCACGGTGTTTGTCGGTTGAGCCCCGCTCCTCGAGTTAATGGGGTTCGGGTCGGCGGGATTTGGTAGTCCCGTGGTTCGCTCCCTCGTTTTACCACAATTTCGGTGTTATTAACGTGACCGGATTGTCGACGTCGGCCATAGGCGTTATGATTTAGATGAGTTTGATAAAAATCAAGACTAAGAACTATTATCCTAGCCTTGCGATGGGCGCCACATTCCCCGAAATCGGATAATCAATTGAATTTGTAAGTGGGTATAGGATATGTGCTTGGATCTTGGTATGTATGAAATGGAGAGAGTATATGTTCAAGAGTTCTCTAGTGAAATGGCTAATAGTGGCGATTTATTTGCGAATATAATCGCGTATGGACAGTATGGAGTACTTGATGGATTAAATCACACACTATAAACTTAAACAAAACGGCCTTGGCCGAATTAGAAAGCTGAAGGAAAGATTGTATATATATGATCTGATTCTATTACAAGTGTTCTTGGAGAAGTCAAGGAAGCCCTTGCCAGGGTGAGGATATGCTGTTATAGTGTAACTTCTTCAAATCTCGTACGATTGTGAACGATAAACTAATAATTTCAAGGACAGATATCGTCACAGTTTGGTGGGATTGGACGCGGCGGCCTTCGACACGCGTTTGGCGGGTAGCGGCCGCTGACGGCCGTCGGCGGCGCGTAGTTCCCATTCACGGTTATTCGGACCGGCGGCCGTTCGGGTCGACGGCCACGAATGCTCGAGCCGGAGGATGCGGCCGTTTCGATCACGGGGAAAGACGGACTCGTTCGACTCCAGGTATAGGCGTTTCCCCAGAAAAGGACCGGGTAGCATCCGGTGTGTTCTCGTCCCTCTTCCTTCACCGGTGAACCTTACAACCGGTCGGGATCATATCCGGTTTTCCCGGATACATTGAGGTGGGTTAAAATATATGTAGATCTTACTCCTATCTTGGAAGATAGAGAGATTGTTTCCGATAGCAATACCTTGATGCTTGAAGTAATTAATATATGATAATGCAACACCTTTGCATTTGAATTTGGGGCCATACGTTGCTATCAGCGGATTAATTAATTAGTGTTATAGATCAAATTGATATGATGTGACAAAACATCCCGTTGAAGTCTTACGTGAAGTGTTGGCGGTGGCTAGTAAATTACTCTTGGTTGCGAATAAAATGCAATAAACGAGCGGATTATATGATTATTATATGTATCCTTTTTGTCTTTCTTGGTGTCCAATCAAACAAATTCACATAAAAAGGAGTAGTAAAACATAACCACCATTTATTGTAGTGAAATTGATAGAATCTTTCCGCTCTTCAGCCAAATATCTCGAGATTGATTAACAAGAATGAAAAAAATCCTGATACGGGGTGCATGCTTCTTCTTTTAATATGGGTCTTATATATGTAGTGCAAATTCAAAGTAATAGAAGCGTTAAAATGAGTACTAAACTCTAGGTGAAAGAATATACTCCTTCTGTTTCAATTTATATAATACTTTTCGCTTTCAAGATTCAAACTGCATGAATTTTGATCAATATTTTAAAATGTATTTTCTTCCACCAAATTGATATGAAAAAAATTACAACTTATAGTACTTTTCAAATATATAAATTTTAATCTTAAAATATTGAGTTTATCTAATCCAATTTAGCCTCAAAATTTAGTGAAATTAACTCGCTAAAAATAAAAAATATCATATAAATTGAGACAAAAGGAGTATTGTTAAAAAATAAATAGGCTAACCATGCTAATTAATAATTATCAAGGGAGAAAGTAGAATTTAGGACATTTCTGCCAATATCTCCAATTTGCTTGACAATAATAGCCCGACCCGACCCGACCCGAATGATTTGAAATCGGCGACGTCAGCCATTGGAACACGTATGACGTCATAGACTTAATCCTCCTCTTCGTTCTGCCACATGGCAGATTACTGGCTGCTGTACTGTACTACTAATAAATACGGTTTACGCTCATTCCACGAGCGTGACAAAGTGCACAAAGATTTTTTTTTTTTTTTTTTTTTTTTTTATTGGTGATAATCATACTGGAGTAATTCTTATTTTTCATTTTATGTCGCAATAATTTCCTTTTTTTAATGGTGATATATTTAAGATTACAAGTTTCAAAGTTTATTATTTTTTCGTTGAACTTTGAGCTCAATTAAACTGAACTATATATTCAAGTAGAGGGAATATTTTGTGTGTTTGTATTTAATGAAAGTTTGAATCTTAGGGCCCGTTTGGCCATGAAATTTTTTCACTTTACTTGGAAATCAACATTTGACCATGAAAATTCTAAATACAACTTGAAGTTGTATTTGCATTTGAAAAACACCAAAAAACTTGTTTTCATTTTTTTTCCCCACTTTTTTCACTTTTAATACATTCAAACAACAAAATATTGTTTGCAAAAACTATAGCCAAACACAACTCCATCTTCAACTACAACTTCAACTCCAACTCCAACTCCAAAATACTAAATAAAGTGAAAAATATTTGATTTTCATGGCGAAACGCCTACTTAATAAGTTACTCCCTTTATCCTAATTTATGTGAGGGTGTTTGACTTGAAATGTAGTTTAAGAATGAAAGAAGGGCTTTTAACTTGTGGTCCAAAATAAGCCATAAATATTTATGTAGCTAGAAAGCATTTCATTAAGGATAAAATGAGAAGTTTAAAGTTAAATTGTTACTAAATATACATATGTGTCATTCTTCTTAGGACTGGCCGGGAAAAAAATAGTGTCACATAAATTAGGACGGGAGAATATATCTTAATCATTAGGTGCATTTATTTTCTTAGATTTGAGTCTTAATTAACCATTCATATTTTAATCATCAAGCGTGTTATTTTTATACAATCTTTTAGTGGATCTGAATGGTTAAGATCTATAACAAAATTCTAATATCATTAAGATGTTATCAAATTTAAGGGTTTCTACATCACCAGTACTTCATCCACTTTAGCCGCTAACCAACAACAACATCGCCTACTATCGACTATTGTAGTTGTAACCCACCATTATCAATTATTGTTACATTTACCATCCACAGTCACCATTCTCAGCCACAACCATCACCGTCACTATTCACTACGGTCCACCGTCATCGTTACTAGCCACCATTTACAATCATCATCACCAACCACTATTATGACAATAAACTATCAATCACTACTGATGATCACCCGTATATATCGTCAACCACTCCTGTCAGTCACAATCGCTATTAATTAGTACTATCATTCACCACAATTATCAATCACCATCATTTACCATCATAAATCACCACCATTAATTATTACCGTCGACCATCATAACTACTTCAATAACCACCACAATTAGCCAACACCAACAATCACCTCCCCCAATCGACACCCATAACCACCACCATTAGTATATTTATATGTTTAATATTTAAATTTTAATACAAGCATTTTAAATGCATGTACATTATTGCTTGTACTTTATTAGGAGTATCTTTTTGTCTTTATGTTGTGGATATAACGCGCTAGAAAATGAGCCTTGGAGGAATTTCAATTTTCATCTCTCTTTAACTCTTTCTCTGTCTAAATGTTAGATTTCCGTGTCCGGATATCATCTCCCATTGTGACATGAGACATCCACTTGCTGCCCCTAATTTCCCTTTCTTCACTCCAATATTTTCTTTTCCTTTCCTTTCCTGGAAACCCACTTCTCCATTTTTTCCCTAAATAAAAACCCAAATCCAAACGCAACCCTTTTCAGTGTTTTCACCTCACTCAAAAATGGAAAAAATGCTTAGTGTACATTCAAAAAAAGCAAACAAACAGCCCAAAAACACCAAGAAAAAACCAGTTAAAGTTGTTTACATAGCAAATCCAATGAAGGTGAACACTAGTGCTGCAGAATTCAGAGCTTTAGTCCAACAACTTACTGGACAAGATGCTAAGTACCCGGTCATGGCAACAACAACCACCGAAACTGTCGGTAGTATGAGTGGCACAGTTCCCGAGACAAATAATGAATGCGAACACAAAAAGGGTTTATTTTTTGTGGACAAGTCGCAAAAAGAAGTTGTTCATCCTCAATTACCTAGTAATGATAATTATCTTGTGTATAATACTGAAGCTGCAACAACTGATAACTCGGATCTTTCGTTTGAGGATTATGTCGGAGGAGAAGATTATGTTCCAGAGTTGTTGGACAATTTGCCATTGGCTGCTACAAACTTGTGGTATGACTAATTCAATGATCGAACTTAAATTTACTTTTGTTCATCTAGTTGACTTCAAAAAGAACAAGAAGGGTTGATGAAGGCAATGTAAATTAGAAATTATTGGCTTATAGTAGCTAGTACTTGGGCTATGCCTTTATATTTATCGTAGTTTTTGTTATATATATACTACTACTAGGTGATACTATGTAGTAGTACAAGTCGCTAGCCATGTCCAACTTGCTTTGATACTTTTGTATTTAGTGGCTAGTTGCTGCAACTTGGAGATAGAAATAATTGATCTTGTACTAACTATTCATTCGAGATCTACTTTGAGTTAGCAAAAAAGGACTATGTATTTACGTACTACTAATAAAATCAACATTTTAAGACAGTGAAATGTAATTTAATTGTTTCAGGAGAACAAACGAATGATCTTTTTTGGGCTTAGCATTATATTACAAGAGGCTTCTTAGTCTGCGACTATCAGAATTAAACTCTGAAGATTATTTGGGAATTTTGCCCAAAAATTGAAGGTGTTAAGCTAAGAAAAAAAAGAGCCGAAGACGGCTTAACACGCAGTAAGAGAGAGCCCCCTCATCTGGTGGTTTCTGGGAAAGAATAAATAGGAATTGCTTCTAACTTCCTATCGTCCCTCTTCTATGTTCTAGGTCCTTTCCTCTCCATGAGTTTCATATATAGTTGTATTCTTATAGCTTCCTTGTTTGTAGACAAAGCGGATTAGGAATTACATTTCATTCCAAAGCATAACTTGTATCCATGTGCTTTATATTCTTTTGCTTCATTGCTTCTTAGTAACAGCTATAGTGAAGAAAAATGTGTCCAGGTCTTAAACTAGAGGGGAGCGAAAAAGGGGATTCATGCAAATTCTCTTCGCCCCAGAAATCACATTATATATATATATATATATATATATATATATATATTAGGTCAAGTTATTTTCTCAAGGTATATTGTATATATAGTAGTTGATGACTTCTTGGTGAAGATTAATCTCCATGCCGTCATGTCATTGATTAAAACTAACACTGATTTAGTAATCAATATCAATCGAAAATTGAAATGGTAATTGAACAAATAAAATGATTTCTTGAGTCAGAAAGCTTGAACTGAATATTTATCTTTTCCGCTTTGATATTAATAGAAGCTAAATCAACCCTACTGTTTGTCATGCATTACTAACTTCTAATAACATCTTGAATCTTTATTATACAACAGGACTTACGGTTCAAATTTGTTTTTACCCTTTAGCTTAATTAATATTACTTGCATGCAACAATATTCTGAGCTAGTCTTCAATATGATGCATGTGATTTCCTCAAGATGCATCTTATATTGAATATATAAAATTGTGAGTAAATCCTTCATATCAATTTTCTGACTACTAAAGGAAATATCTACAAGTTGATAAAAGTAGGCAAGTGGTGCTTTAAAGTGGGGGTAGATTTTCAATTTTCAGCAAAGGTGTGCTATAAGGATTTGAGGTCTAAAACATTTGTGTTAAAGCGCCGAAATTGTGTATTTTCATGGCCATGGAAGAAGAAAACAAACTAATGTTTGCACCCACGAGGGTATAAAATAGTGATCAAATGAAGTAGGCAAAGAACCACGAGCTTTCAAGTTTAAATCTTAGGGCCCGTTTGTCCATAGAAACAAAAAAAAAAAATCACTTTTTTTGGAATTTTGGAGTTGGAGTTGGAGTTGGAGTTGGAATTGTGTTTGGCCATAGTTTTTGAAATTGTAGTTGTAAAAAAGTGAAAAAAGTGAAATTTTTTGAAAAATAAGTTTTTGGAATTCCGGAATACAACTTCAAGTTGTATTTGAAATTCTTATGGCCAAACGCTGAAAAGTGAAAAAGGTGGAAAAAAAATTCCGGAATAAAGTGAATAATTCTTATGGCCAAACACCTACACAGTGTAGACGGAAAACATTTAGGTGAATTTTTTGCATCTGCTTAAGCCTTGATCAGAGTAATTACCCGACATCTGTGTTTGTGGGATGTAGCAAATAAATAGACATGTGAATTGCTATAGCTTTCTAAGTTCTGTTGCCGTCCTATAATCTAGAACATAAGTTATACTCATTGACAATATAAATATTTTTTACACTATTAATATATTTTCATATGCTATGACAAGTTATACTTTAATTTCTGGGTTACCAAATTAAGCTTATCAGAGGCCTGCTGCTATAAGTAACCTTAGTTACCTTAGAGTATAGCATAAATAAATAGATATGTAGTGCACAAAAATTCACTCTTTGTTCTAGTATAAGATTTCAAAGCGACGTTTTCTTAAATTGAAAGAATAAAACATAACATTAGAATGAAATTTAACATTGATGCTCAGAGGCGGATCTAGGATTTGAAGGTTGCGGGTGCCACAATTTTCTTCAATATACATCTTGTTAGGAATGTATATTTGGGTCGGGTCCATTTCGTTTTAATTTATTTGGGTCAACTTAATAGGCTTTTGTTTTAATTTGCAAATATGAAAATTACATCCCAAAAATCAAGAAACGAACATAATTGACATCTTAAATAAGGAATCACACTCATTAACAATAGAAGTAAAATCAACATTTTCACCAAGGGACTTGCATCTCTTATATATATTAGAAAATGAATTTGCACAAGTAAAATAACATCTTCAATAAGGGAATTGCACCAATCAAAATAAGAAAAATAATAGAAAAACTCTTCAATAGGTGAATACTTCAATAAGTAAATGTAGAATTAGATAAACTACAAAGTTCTCAAAAATAAATCATAAATTTCATGTTTTTTCTAACCAATGCTTATGAAATTTCCATCACAATTTAAGTAGTAAAGTGATTTAAATTGAATTTAACAATTATAGAATAACATAAATTTTTATGATACACTCACTCTAAAACCATTTTTATTTGTCCATTATACTAAAAATATATGTCCACTTTTACTTGTAAGTTTATATAGTTTGGAAAACGAAGACATAATTTACCATTTTATACCTATTTTACCCTTATTATTAAGTACTCCAATTCATTTCTCATTTTATTTATTCTTATTAAGAGTGTCCCTGGTCAAATGTAGACAAGTAAACATGGACGGAGGGAGTAATAAATAAAAGAAATTATATAAAAAAAAAAAATTGAATTTTGATCTCAATCCACAATTCCCATTGAGATCCAAGTTTTTTTATTTAAATACTCACAGATTTGAGGTTAAAAAAAAAAATACTTAATTTAAGGGATTTTGAAGTTTCTATTTGTGTGTTCTCGGCTTCTCGCTAGAGATTACGGATAAAATAATAGAAAAGGGGAAAATCAATATAAATAATAAAAAGATAAATAGAAAATTGGGAGGGCGAAAAATTTACTTGGTACAAAAAGTATAAATTGCAAAGGAAAACGAGTCGAAAAATGTTCAAGATAAATTCAAACTTGTGTCTCGTCAGGTAGTGACACTTTTATCTAATTTACATTTGGGGGTGGCGAGGATCAAATATTTAACCTAATTTAAGCAAATTACAACATAAGTATATAAAAAATTGATTAATTGAGGGGGTGCCATGCCACCCCTATTGTAAAGGGCGGATCCGCCCCTGTTGATGCTACGTGTAGTTATAGATTGTAAAGAAGGCAGAAAGAGACATCCATTTACAGCTTTGTCACTGCAACTTGCAATCATGTTCATGCACCCAAGTTAACAGCTAGCTTGGTACTACTAATTTTGGCAGGTTATTCGCAAGTTGATAAACCTGCGGAAAGTCTCAGTATAACTAATGCTAGGTTAATTAGAGTAGGGTTTAGTCTGTAATTATATTTCAGAATATAGCACTTAGAACTCTTAAGGTCATGTCCATTGTTACAACTTTAAAAAGAATAACAATTACTGTTATTATTGTTGTCGACTTGTCATAATTTTTGCTATAACTAGTACCGTTACTATTTGTTTATGATCTTAAGCAAGATAAATTAACTTAAGCAAGATAAATTAACTTGAACCAGAGGCTGATAGACAGAACGTCTAGTAAAGCTTCATAAACTTAGAATTAGTATTTAAACATTGACATAGCTAATGATTAGTTATATTACTAAGATGGAGATTGTGGAGTTCAATCCCAGTCTAAATAGAGAAGACATAGCTATATAATGAAGTAGTTGCCTCACGTAGAGAGGTAAGAAGGAAAACATAAAAGAGTTGTATTTTTACACAATATTGTTCTATAATTTTCTTAATGGCACCAGAGCTTTTATCCTAACCCAAGTTATTCTGTATCCTAAACCCTGTTTCACGTTCTTCAAGGGCAAATTCATCTTCCTCACTCTCTCCCTTTCACCAGGGTCTCTTCATCAATTCATAGTTATAAGTCCCAAAAATTGAAATCCTCAAACTATCTTGTTTGGAGAACGAAAATAAGCCAGTTGATTTAGATCTTGAAGATTGGTGATATTATTGTGAAGGAATTGTCATCTAAGGTTTTGGTAAACAAAAATGATGATGAAGAAAACATTAACCCTAAGTTTATAAAATGAGAAAGAAAAAGGGATCGTGGTGAGAAGTTGGCTAAATGGAACCATGATTGAAGAGTCACTATTCCTTACTAGTGGCAGCACTTCGACCAAACAATTGTGGGAGAGTCTTGAGGATAATTACCTACAAGCTATCAAGATAAGAAATTTCAAATAAAACAACAAATGTAGAGTATTATGATGAGATCAAAATTTGTAGATGAATACATTAAAGAATTTGTGATAGTCTCGCTACTATAAGCAAACCATTAGATGAAGATAGGGGGGTTATAAATTGCTAAAGGTTTTGGAAACAAATACGAAACCTTGAGGATTGTTAGACAAGGCTCCATGTCCAATCTTCACTCAGTTTGTTAATGCACTCAGTGAAGAGAATATCATATGAGAGGACAAGATAACGAGAAGGATAATATTGATCAAGCTATGACTTTTCAAACTCGAGAAAACACAAGGTCCGTTACATAGACTCTGGAGCAAGCTTGGAGTTGTATCATTGCCAACGTTCAGCTTGAGGGGGATATGGTAGTAAAGCCTAGTTAGCTTAGATTAGTATTTAAATATTTACATAACTTATGATTAGTTATTTTACTAAGAGCGGGATTGTAGAGTTCAATCCCAATCTAAATAAAGAAGGCATGACTATATAATGAAATTATTGACTCGCGTAGAGAGATAAGAAGAAAAACATAAAGAGTTACTATATTTTTACACCTAATATTGTGCTATAATCTTATTCAGTCATTAGTGGAAACAAATTTCAGAAATGTAAGGTAAGGCTGCATACTGATAGACACTTTGTGGTCGGCCCTTTCGGACCCCGCGCATAGCGGGAGCTTAGTGCACCGGGCTGCCCTTTTTTTTTTTTTTTTAATCTTATTCAGAGGCTGCAACGTAGCCATGGAAAATCAGTGCGACAGAAATGACGAATTGCATATAGGTGATATATAAACTAAATTTTCGAAACTTTTATTGTAATGGTAAAGATTATTCAAGAGTTATTTTAGATCATATAGATAAATCTAATTAGGTATAATATCCTATGGAGTAGTATTTTTTTGAATTCCCTATATGTATTCGTTGCTCTGCCACGAATTGCAAAGTTTGGCCAAACAACTAGCTAGCTAGTTTAGTACTCATTGTCAGTTTAGTCGACTTGTCATTAGGGGTGTACATGGACCGGGTTGGTTCGGATTTTTTAAACACCAAACCAAACCAATTGCGTCAGGTTTTAAAATTTATACACCAAACCAAACCAATAAAATTCGGGTTCTTCAACCTTGGGTTTTCTCGGGTTGTTCGATTTTCTCGGATTTTTCGGTTTTTTTTTCGGAATAGTCTTGATACAAAACATATAACTTTTACTTTAAATATTTTTTTAGTCCTAGTAAGATACAATTATATAATTAAGGTGTTTCTTAAGAAAATAACACAAAATGTGAGAAGAGTGATGACATTGTATTAAAATATTCAACAAAAGCTAATATAATCTGTTAAAATAAATATTGCTAATTAACAAGCCATAAAAGAAAATGACCATAATCTAAAAATACTAAGTCATGCTAAAATAAGTATTAATTATATGACAAAGAAAAAAAAACTTAAGTTATGTATTTTTACTCTCTAAATCAATTATGCAAAACTAAAGAATAGATATTCAACATTATTGTTTATTTCTAGTGGCAAATTGAATTTCTTTTGTTAGGATTAGTGTTGAGTTAGCTTTGGTTTGGACTTTATTTGAGTTACTAACATTCATAGGATATAAAAACATTGACATTCAAAATTCTAAGTTCAATCTTGAATAATATGATAATAGATAAAAAATTACGAAAAAATTTAAGAAATATTTATAATACTTTACAAATAAATATTTTTATGTATAAAATATTTTAAAAATTGAATACATGTAATGTCGGGTTGGTTTGGTTCGGTTCGACTTTTTTTAGTTAAAACCAAACCAAACCAATTATGGTCGGGTTTTTTTTTAAACACCAAACCAAGTCAAACCAAACCACTAGTCGGGTTTTTTTCTCGGTTTGACTCGGTTTATCGGTTTGGTGCGGTTTGTCGGTTTGCTTTGTACACCCCTACTTGTCATTAGTTATTAGCTTTTGGTTTTATATAAACCAAGTACATGAACTAGTTGTGGCTATTAAGATATAAAGATTTGTTTTTTCAGTTTCATTTCAGACATGAAAACCACAAGCATCATGTAATCATTCATTTTAAAATAAAAATGAGCAATTAAATTGTGATTATGTTATTAACATTAGACTAAGCTAGGAGGATTATAAATAATTTTGCAGGCTTTACACCATTCAAAAATCACACAAAGATTAGTAGTTGGTGTACTTTTCTTAACATTAATAGATAAAACATTAAGGGATCGTTTTGTATTGATGGTTTAGAATAATTAGAACCAGCATAAAATATACCATACTTTCTAAGACTGTAGTGTTTGGGTGCATAAGATTTAAAAAAAAAAAAAGAAAAAAAAAAGACTCAAATAACAAGTGCAACATTTGTTTGGCGGGTTAATTAAATAATGCCGACACTAAATAATGCGATGTTCTCTTAGGCAAGATAGTGGAATAAGAATATCTAATATAGCCATGCGAGAATAGGACCATTTAACGGTAAAAATTCTCTTTTATAATATATTTAGTAAATAAAATGCTCATGTGTATAACGATCTCCTCATAATTAAATATCACGTAATAATACTTTCATTATTAATTATTGCATAAATAATAATTTATGTATCATCATTTTCGCATAACTTGTTAATAATTTGTATCCAAAAAATATACTAAACCAGAAACAGAAAAAAACTTCAGAAACGTAAACAGAATCTGGAAAAATATGTGTAGGAATTAAATCGAGCCATTGAATGCACATGTGTATCAGGAAATTATTAAAATGTATCCGAGGTTGTGGAATATATCCTCCCAAGATAGAATGATTTACTCATCGTAGTAGCGGTACTGCAAACTTTGGTGACAACGAACCACTTGAAGGCTGTGAAATCACACGACAATTTTATGAAGTGCAGAAGAAGAAGACAGAAATTTCGTAAGGAAAAAATCCGACGAAAATAGAAATATATAGCCATTGAAGCACTGGTTTTGAAAAGGTTTGCAACCTTTCAGAAAGGCCATGTAATAACGAGCAGGAAATTTAAAATAATCCGGGAAAGAAAATGGGTCAGACACGTGGATCCGGATCACTAACTGGGTCAGGATTTGAATAATTAATTAAATAATTAAAACTACATAAATTTGGTCAAAAAAAGATTATCAATCAATGAAATAGAGCGGCGACGACGAGGAGGTCACTGCTTTTCTTTATGAAATTTAGAAGATGTGTTTATACATATATAAAAGCGCGAAGCTTTCCTTTCCACTACCAATGTGATAGATATTCTTTATCCCGAAAGCAATAAAGAAACAATTCAAATTTTTTATTTTTCCTCCATATTTTCTTCCTTCATTTTTCATTCAACCAATCATTAAAACCCAACGTAACTAATAAGTGAACCAATGAGATTGCATATATAGTTTCGTACTAGTGTGTCAAAATCAAAAGTGGTACACACGTTTGGTTCAAGTAGCTATCTGATGTTCACCAGTATAGTTGCCCACTTGTTAATTGGATAAGCCGATCGAGAAGATAAGTTTTTGGACATGTCCTTTCTTTCATTTAATATTTTTATGATTGTTATTGTTATAATAATAATAATAATAATAATAATAATGTTATTACTACTATTATTTACTACTCCCCCATTTCATTTATGTAACTTCTATTTATTTGTCTGCACGATATTTAAAAAGTGAAAACTTTTTGAAACTTATAGTTAAAATAAGTCTTGAATATTTGTGTGGTTGTAAATTATTTCATAAAGTGAATTTGTTTTCAAATTAAGAAAGAGGTCATTTATTTTTTATACGAATTAAAAAGAAAATAGGTTCGCATAAATTGAAATAGAGAAAGTATTAGTTTCAGGGTTTATTTTCTAGGGTTTTGTCATTTATGATCATGAGAAGAAATCTGATGGCTAAAGCTTTACCCAATTGGGAAAAGATAAATGGGGTCCCATCTTTTGATCACATCTGTCTCTTAATTTATTTTTCATATAAAATATTTTCCAAGGCTATGATGACAATGAAAAATGCAATGGTTAAGTAGTTAACTAGGGCAATAACGTGTATGCTCACGTACAGGTGATTTTTCTTTTTTATTTTTTTTATTTAATCATTTGGCACTGTTGATGATTTATTGGCTCGACTAATTCAGATTTGTTCTACATCAGACCTATTTAAGTGGGAAGCATAAGATCTTTTTTCATTTTAATATCTCGAGGCCCAGATTTTTGATTAACAGTGAAGAAGTCTCATCCATCCCACTATACTCATTAGTAGGGATGTTCACGGAAAAACCAATAAATCGAATTAAATCGCAAAAAATGACTGATATTTTTAGGTTTGATTTGATTTTTAATATTAAAAACAGACAAAATATGATTTAATTTTGATTTTAAGTAAAAAATAACTGAAAAAACCCGAATCAAACCGATTATACGAATAATATTAAAAGTTAAAATTTTACATATATATATTTGAAATTTTATACCGTAGTATACATTGCATTGCATTTTTTTTTTTTCCTTTGGGCCTAAGTACAAAAGTTTGCAAAGGAAAATGGTCCATAGCCCACGAATTACTACAGGCAGGCATTGCAATTTGCAACTTTGCAATTGCAGTATCCAAATAGAGGAATTAGAAGACCTAGTTTCATTGCTCTTTCTCCTTTTTGAAGCGACTCTTTCAACTCTAATTAGTTACGTTCCTGAAAGGTAAAACTACAATTCTATGTGAACTATTTTGAGCATATGGTTAAGATTTTGTTTTTAAAAAATAAAAACCGTTAGAAACGAAAAAACTGATATAAACCAACTCAATAAAAAATCGATTTAATTGGTTTGATTTGATTCTTGTATTTAAAAAACCAACTTAAATGATTTGGTCATCTTTTAAATAATAACCGACCCAAATTGAATCATGAACACCCCACTCATTAGTGGTGAATTCTTTGATAATGAGTGGACAAATTAAAATGCATTTAATCTCTTTCATTTGTAAGCCACCCCCCACCCCTCCCAAGCCTCTTTTTATTAACTGGGTATATTTAAAGAGTTAATTTCAACACACTGAGTATAAAAAGTGTTCACAATATCATATGCACTTAACTACATATGCCCTTTCTATAAAACTGACATTATGAATATAAAAAAACAAGATACATTATATGCCATAACATGTTAAAATATAATAATCGTGTGAGAAATTACACATTAATGTTAGGGTTTTTGCCCTTATTTTCTTGCCATATTTAAGTTTTACTTTTCTTTTGAAGGAAAGTCAAAATATTACTATAATTGCTTTTACTTTTTCTGAAGGAAAATATAATTCTCTTCCACATTTGGTTATTCCTTGTATTGGGGGAAAATTTTTGGACATCCTTCCCACAACTAGAACATAGAAAAGTATTCACTATGTAGTTCTTTAGATAGTTTTGCTTAAGGGGAGATTTATTCTCTAAATAGTTTTAGAATATTTTTTTATATTATTATTATCATGTGCAAGTCAATTGACCAAACTCATGATATCATATAATAAAGTCTTTTTTATAGTTTTCTTTGTCGTTTGATTTATCGTCGTTGAAGGTTTACAATTATTAGCTTCCGCACGACGCCCTGATTATTTCGATCCCAACAATTTGTGAGGAAAATGTTAAAAAGGTGTTCTATTTAAGGTTAAGGGTTCATATAGCTATATATACTATGAATATTTCTTATCATGGTTGGCGGTAGGACTATCATGATTTTTTTGCTTTCGTTATTTCCTTTTTCATACTGTTTTAAATTACTTCTCTTTGTGTCGAGGGTGTACCGGAAATAACATCTCTACCTCACAAGGTAGAGTCAATATCAGCGTACACCATACCCTTTTCAGACCCCACTTTTATGGGATTACAGTGGGTATGTTGTTGTGGACTGTTGATGGTAAGGAGATCTCAACAAAAATGTTTTTTTTCCAATAATGGTGTTGAGAGCTTTGAATGTGGAGGGTCCTCGACTCAGATCTTTCAAATCAACTTATTGATTTGCATAAATGCATTTGGAGGGTAGTTGTTCATCACTATAGTTGGTATTGCATAATATATAGCATTATAAATGTACTAGTTCTATTTTATATTCTCTGAAAAATATAACCTTTGGTCTCATAACTCTCATGCTTCTTACTCTTGCCATCAAGATCCTTAATTATGAGTCTTTTAATCTTGTTATGAGATGGATATGCATATAAAGATTTTGCGGTGTTAAAGATTCATTTTTAACCTATTGGATCAAACAAATTTAGATTGAGGGATATTAATAGTAATTCACATTGCCGACGCCAAATGGAGTGACAATGTTCGTAATATAACTCAAATTGCTGTAGGTCACTTACAAAATATTTTTAGTTTTACATCTTTTTTACAAGAGATTTTCATTTTTATACATAAGAGATCTGAAAAGATCATTTTCTTCTATTCAAATTGTAAGAAGGTAAAAGATCTCATTCCATCTGAGTTTTCCACCACCAGCTCTCTTTATACAAATTGAGGTGAAACACAAATACTCAATGACTCTATTAATCCAAATTCATGTAGTAGAAAGAATCTTAAGGTGTTTTGGCCTTTCTACCGAAGACTATTTCATTTCAAGAATTTTGAACCCGACATGTTAAAGATAGAGGAAACTTTATGATGGACTTTTAATGCATTTTTAATATTAAATAATATGTGTTAAAGTTCATCAATTCAATGCAAATTTATGTTGCTTTCATCTGTCCGTTGTGGCCATAAAGTTGGCAGAAGTGGTCTTTCTTCTCCTTAAGTTTTTGTGCCTTTAATTGGCCATTACTTTTGTTTTTTATTATTTCATTATTCATATGAGTTATGGATGAATGTGGTCTTATTTTCTTTTGTAATCTCCTACTCATAATTCTCCCATATTCTCCATATTTACACCATCTTAATACCCCATTATTCCACTCTTTCATCCAATTCATTCAAGGATGAATTTTTCAACTATAAATAGTTTGTCATCTTTATTTTGTGGATATAGAGAAAAATATATATTTTTGGAGAGTTCTTGAAAAGTGAGGAAAATAAAGAGAGTTTATTAGTCAAGGAAGGTGTTCTTTTTTTAGTGGAGCTTTGGACTCAACATCTTGTCCGAGTTTGTTGAGTTATACGACGTGATCGGCCGTTGTATCTGGAGGGGACAAGTCGAAAGATTCTTCTTTACCGGTAGATTTGCTTTGGCAGCTGGCTTGAATCTCCTTAAAGAAAGCGAGATATCCGCGCCTCGAAGTAGAAGATATTTTTATTTCTTCATTTTATTTTTCAATTGTAATTGTAATATTATTGTATTATCACCAACAATTTTAAAGGAGATTCATGGCTACAATTGAAAAATCCGCGGATGTCAAAGTGGAGATCTTAACAAGCCATTTCGGTTTTCAACGGTACTATTTTAAGAGATGGAAGGGTAAAGTACTTTTCTACTTAAGTCTTCTCAATGTTTCTTATGTGTTAGCGAGAAAGAATCCAAATAAAGTAGACAACTTTTCCATGAATGATGAAGAACTTATTTCTCTTCAAGAAAAAATTGAAAAGTATGACGAAGATTCATACAAATGCTTGGTATTATTTACTTAATTGTCTATCAGATAATTTTTATGATTATTATGATAGAACTTACTCTACTGCAAAGAAAATTTGGAAAGCGTTGCAGAGTAAATATGATACCGAGGAGGCTGGAGCGAAAAAATATGCTGCTAGTAGATTTTTTCGTTTCCAAATGGTGGACAACAAATCAGTGGTAGATCAAGTCAAGACTTTATAATGATTGTTGGAGAGCTTAGGTCCGAGAAGATCAAAATTGGAGATAACCTTGTTGTTTGTGGCATAATAGATAAACTTCCACCTTCGTGGAAGGAATTTCAAAAAACTATGCGCCACAAATAAAAGGAAACCTCTCTTGAGACGTTGATTATGCGAATCCGCATGGAAGAAGAGGCAAGGGGCCAAGATGCACTTTTGCAAACGGAAGAGAGCAACTTACAACCCGTCACAAATAAGGTAAATTTAATTACTTCAAATAATCTTGCTCCTAATGCTAACAAAAATACCTCTATGAAGCCTAAGAAGAAAATATTCAAGAAAAACAATGGTAGACCTCCCAAGAAAAATAATGGTGGTAACAACCAAGTACAAAATCAACAAGCACAAAATGGAGGACCATGCTTTGTCTGTGGCAAGAGTGGGCATCGCTCGATTTTGCAAGTTTCGGAAATGTGGTCCTACACCTCAGGCGAACGTTACCGAAGAGCCACTTGTGGCGTTGATAACAGAACATACATATGGTTGAAAATGTTGATGGATGGTGGGGTACATTCTGCAAACCGTCATGTCTGCTATGACAAAGATTGGTTCAAAGTGTATACTCCATTTGAGGAGCCCAAAACCATCATGCTTGGTGATTCTCACACTACTCAAGTGCTTGGAAAGGAGATGTCGAGTTGAGCTTTACCTCGGAAGGCGTTAACTTTAAAAGATGTACTTTTTACTCCTTCCATGAGAAAAAATTTGATGTCGAGTTTTCTTCTTAATAAAGCAGGCTTCAAATAAATTATCGAGTCTGATCAATATGTAATAGTGAAAAAAGGTATTTTTGTGGGAAAGGGGTATGCTTGTGATGGGATGTTCAAGTTGAATGTTGAGATGAATAAAGTTACTAATTCTGTTTACATGCTTTCTTCTACTAATTTTTGGCATGCTCGTTTGTGTCATATTAATAATCGTTATGTGGGAATCATGAGTAGTCTAGGATTAATCCCAATGATTAAAAAGGATTTTGAAAAATGTGAGGCTTGTAGTAAAGCCAAAATCACAAAAAGGCCTCATTTTCAAGTTGAAAGAAAAAGCGAATTGTTAGAGTTAATTCATACTCGATATTTGTGAACTTGGAGGAATTTTAACTCGTGGAGGAAATAGATATTTTATTACTTTTATTGATGATTTTTCTAAGTATACATATGTTTTCTTGATGAAAAATAAAAGTGATGCTTTTGAAAATTTTAAAATTTATCTCCATGAAGTTGAAAATCAGTTTGATAGAAAAATAAAAAGAATTAGAAGTGATAGAGGCCGTGAATATGAGTCTAATGAGTTTAATTCTTTTGTTAGATCATTGAGAATAATTCATGAAACTACTCCACCTTATTCTCCCTGCGTCTAATGGTGTAGCGGAGAGAAAAAATAGAACTTTAGTTGAGTTGACAAATGCCATGCTTATTGAGTCTAGTGCACCTCTAAATTTTTGGGGTGAAGCTATTTTAACTGCTTGTTATGTGTTGAATCGTGTGCCTCATAAAAAGACTAAATTAACACCATTTGAGTTGTGGAAAGGTCACAAGCCAAATTTGGGATATCTAAGAGTTTGGGGTTGTCTAGCTTATGTAAGGCTAATGGATCCCAAAATAAGTAAATTAGGTAAAAAAGTTACTACTTGTGCTTTTCTTGGTTATGCTTCAAATAGTACGTACCTTTAGATTTTTTAGTCTTGAAGATAATATAATAATAGAATCAGGAGATCCTATTTTTCATGAAAATAAATTTCCATTTGATTCTAAAAATAGTGGGGGTCATAGGACTAACGAAAATATTTTGTCACTACCTAATTCTTCTACTGCATTTTGAAAAATAAAGAAAGTGATGATTTTGAGTTAAGAAGAAGTAAAAGAGCTAGAGTAGAAAAAGATTTTGGTCCTGAGTTTTATGTTTTTAATATTGGAAATGACCCTCTCAATTTACAAGAAGCTTTATCTTCACATGATGCTATTTTTTGGAAAGAGGCTGTAAATGATGAAATGGAATCACTTATTTCCAATAAAACTTGGAAGTTAGTTGATTTACCACCGGGTTGTAAAATAATTGGGTGTAAATGGGTCCTTAGAAAAAAGTTAAAACCGGATGG
Source organism: Lycium ferocissimum (assembly GCF_029784015.1). Taxonomy (NCBI): domain Eukaryota; kingdom Viridiplantae; phylum Streptophyta; class Magnoliopsida; order Solanales; family Solanaceae; genus Lycium; species Lycium ferocissimum. The sequence continues at coordinate 213,760 of NW_026713599.1, read as the reverse complement.
CTCTGTTGATAAATATAAGGCTAGACTAGTTGCTAAAGGTTTTAAACAACTAGAAGGCCTAGAATTTTTTGATACTTTTTCTCATAACTAGAATTACATCCATAAGGCTTTTAATTGCTATTCTTTGCAATTTTTGATTTGCATATTCACCAAAAGGATGTAAAAGCGCTTTTTTAAATGGGGACCTAAATGAGGAAATTTATATGGAACAACCCGAAGGTTTTATTGAAGCGAGGCCAAAAAGCAAAGTGTGTAAACTTACTAAATCCCTATATGGCTTAAAGCAGGCACCAAAGCAATGGCATGAGAAATTTGATTCTGCCGCATGATTGAAAATGGTTTTAAAACAAATGAGTGTGATAAGTGCATCTATCATAAGTCTTGGAATAATTCACATGTTATTGTTTGCCTCTGTTGATGATTTATTGATATTTGGCTCTAACATGAATGTTATTGGTGAAACTAAAAATATTCTTAGAAGCCATTTTGACATGAAAGATCTTGGTGAGGCAAATTTTATTCTTGGAATAAAAATTACTAAAACATGTGATGGAATTTTCCTTGATCAATCACATTATGTTGAGAAAATTTTGAAAAAATATAACTTTCTTGATTGCAAGCATGTTGTAACTCCTTTTGATTCAAGTATTCACTTGTTTCCTGTTCAAAGTGAAAATGAAATGATAAATCAAAAGGAATATGCTAGCTTAATTGGAAGTTTGAGACATGTGATCGATTGCACTAGGCACGATATTGCGTATGCGGTTAGAGTACTTAGCGAGGTTTACAAGCAAGCCGGGTAATGAACATTGGCATGCCATAACGAGAGTTATGAAATATTTAGTTGGTACAAAAACCTATGGCTTGTTTTATAAAAAATATCATTTACTTGAAGGCTTTTCGATGCGATTGGAACACTTTATCGGTGATTCTGTTCTACCACCGGTTGTATTTTTACGTTGGCGGGTGGTGCTATCTGTTGGAAATCAAAAAAACAAACTATTATTGCTAACTCTACCATGGAGGCTGAACTAATTGCTTTAGCTTCAACTAGTGAAGAAGCGAATTGGTTGAGAGATTTATTATTTCAAATACCTTATTTTGAAAAATCAATTCCTCCAATTTTAATTCATTGTGACAGCACTGCTGCGATTGGTAGAGTTCAAAACCGTTATTATAACGGTAAATCCGTACTATAAGGAGAAAATACGATCGTGAGATCATATTTGACAAGTGGTACCATTAACGTTGATTATGTCAAATCTTGTGATAATCTTGCGATCCACCGACCAAGGCCTTGGCAGAGAAAAGTCCGGAGCACATCGAGGGGGATGGGGTTGAAGCCCATAAATTCATGAGTCGTATATGAGGAAATTCAACCTGGGGACTAGAGATCCTATAACTAGGTTCAATGGGAAAAACGAATCATATGATGACTTTTTGAGATAATGCACCATTTTATTTATTCCCTCCCTATGGTGTGGGTGCATTATTCTCAGAATTGTGGAGGTTGAGTTTATAAACTCTTAATGAAATTCTGTAGCTCGTATGAGTGGGGTGTTAAGTTACAGAAACACCCTTGACAGATTTCACTTATGTGAGTGTGGAAGTAGGCCGTTTCTTATGAGAATTGGGCTCGTTCTCAAAAGCACTCATGAACTTAGGATAGCACAAGGCCGTAATGTCTTTGGCTATTAAAGATCATGTCAATACCTTGATTATTATGTGTAAGCAATAATTCTTTATTTCCTAAAGCGATCATAGTTCAAGTCGAGACCACTTACGGCTGCCGGAGTAAAGATTATTGTTTTACTAAGTGAAGGTTCAATGCAGGGCACACCTTCATTATACATAATAATCTACCTTCAACTGATATACTCTCTTATATTAATATTAAAATGAGTGGGGGATTGATGGACTTTTAATGCATTTTTAATATTAAATAATATGTGTTAAAGTTCATCAATTCAATGCAAATTTATGTTGCTTTCATCTGTACGTTGTGGCCATAAAGTTGGCAGAAGTGGTCTTTCTTCTCCTTACGTTTTTGTGCCTTTAATTGGCCATTACTTTTGTTTTTTATTATCTCATTATTCATATGAGTTATGGATGAATGTGGTCTTATTTTCTTTTGTAACCTCCTACTCATAATTCTCCCATATTCTCCATATTTACACCATCTTAATACCCATTATTCCACTCTTTCATCCAATTCAATGCAAGAATGAATTTTTCAACTATAAATAGTTTGTCATCTTTATTTTGTGGATATAGAGAAAAATATATATTTTTGGAGAGTTCTTGAAAAGTGAGGAAAATAAAGAGAGTTTATTAGTTGAAGGAAGGTGTTGTTAACTTTTTTTTGGTGGGCTTTGAAGCTTCAACATCTTCTGTAGATTTGTTGAGTTATACGACTGACGAGATGTTGTATCCGGAGGGGGACAAATCGAAAGATTATCTACTGGATCAATAGATTTGCTTTGCATGCTTGAATCTCTCGTTAAGAAAGTGAGATATCCGCGCCCCTCAATAAGATATTTTTATTTCTTCATTTTATTTTTCAATTGTAATTGTAATATTATTGTATTATCACCAACACTTTACTATTTCACCATAATTTTTGAATTTTGATAGTCAGGTAAATCACGTGCGTGACAGAACTTGCCACATTACTGATTCATGTGTGCCGATATCTCAACATTAATTAATGTGTACATTAACAGTATGTCAAAGCCACTGTAATAAGGCTCTTTTTGCTGCAGAATTTAACAGGCATAAATCATCAACCATAAGATGGAAAATATTGTTTTACGTCTATGTGATATTCATCCAAATTAAAGCAAGTCTTAATAATTGGTTCACGGACTAGTTCGAGACATATTTACCCCTTCTTAATTAGTTCTTACTATGATAAAGCAGGGAATGTATACCTTACGGTACGTAGAATCTGATTTATTTTTTGAGTGATAGTGAAAAAGTGATCGAATTTTTAAATTATCGTAAGACCTTTCATAAAATTCCTTCAAATGAAATATCACAAGCTAATGTAGTTGAAGTACTGATCATAATCTTGGATGTGCCACAAATCATTTTCTTCCGTATATAAAAACTTAAATTTGTAATCCGTCCTAATTTATTTGACGGTATTTCTACTTTAATATGTCCTAAAAAGAATGACAATTTTATCTGATAATTATAAAAAATTTCATTTTAAGTAGTAATTACATATGACCAATAAGTTGTGGGAGTCTTGGAGCAATTTTTCAAGGCACATTATGGTAAATGCTATTATAAGATCACTTAATGCAAATATATTTTTTATATTTCAAAATCAAACACTTATGCCCTTTAGATTATGAAAATCCTACATATATGCCTATTGTTTTTCAGATAGAAACACTTAACATGCGTGAAAAATGAAAACATATGTTATTCAGATTAATACAATAACAACATACCAAATGTAATCTCACAAGTGGGGGCCTGGGGAGAGTAGCATGTATACATACCTTAATCCTACCTATGTGAGGTAGAGAGAGTATTTTCAGTAGACCCTCCGCTCAAAATGTTATTCAAACTAATAATTGTATAAAATTTTCATAATATAGAGAATATTCTAAGTGATGGACGTTCAAAAATATGAAATATATTTACCGAGTAATATTATAGAGTGTTTAGATATTGAGGATTTATACAGTTGATATCAAATTAACTTGGGATTGAATCATAGTTATCATTTGACTTTATTAGTTATCGTTTGACTTTATTTCATGCTTTTACAACGATAACCAAAACTTTAGGGGTCAAAACTTTGAAATACATGAAGTATATTTTCCGTTGAGTAACATTATAAATTGTTTAGACATTGAGGATTCATACCGTCAATACCAAACTAACTTGGGATTGAATCGTAGTTATTGTTTGACTGTATTTAGTAACGCATTAAAATATTTGTCACATTAACTTAACTCATATTTCACAACAATAACCAAAACTTCAGGGGGTCAAATATACAAGTGACATCTTTTGGACTGTAAAGAGTCCCATCCTATAAACCCAAATAACAAATCATTATTCAACGAAATCAAGAATTCAAAACCCTAGCTCTTCAAAGTTTCTTTCTTCTTTAATTTTTCAACTTTGCTAAAGATTCATTTCTTTGAGGTATTTTTCTATATGATTTGCTTTAATTTTCTGATGTGTAATAATATGTAAATTTTGTTTCTTTTTTCTCTTAACTTTACCCAATTGCTATGGTTTTCTGTACTTGTTCTCTTTAAATCGCTACTATATGCTTTAATATACAAAGCCCATGTTGCATTATGTGTTTCTGATTTGGGTTTCTTGTTTCACATTTTTTACTTAGGACAAAACTCAATAATTCATTGTTTATTGCTCTTTTTTTTTTTTTTTTTTAAAGAATGAAGCTTTGTTAGTTTTTCAAGAATTAGAGGGTTAATTTGCTCTTGTTATACTTTATTTTTATAGAATATGCTCCATAATACAAAACTCATGTTGCATTATGTGTTTCTGATTTGGGTTTTAAGTTCCACTTTTTTTACTTAGGACAAAACAAAACAGTTCTTTGTTCTTTGTTCATTGTTTTTTTTTTTTTTTTTTTTTTTTTTAAAAAAAGAATGAAGCTTTGTTAATTTTTTGAGACTTTTCAAACATAAAAGAAATCCTTATAATATATATATATATAGAATGAGGGTTAATTGTGCTGGTTTTGCTATAAATAGAATATGATCCATATAAAAAACCCATGTTTCATTCTGTGTTTCTGATATGGGATTCGTGTTCCATATTTTTTACTTTGGACGAAACACAATAATTCTTTGTTCATTAAAAAAAAAAAAAAAAAAAAAAAAAAAAAAAGGAATGAAGCTTTTTAAAATTTTTAAGAATTAGAGGGTTAATTTTTTGTGTTTCAGAATTTGGGTTTCTTGTGTTCCACTTCTTTTACTGACAATACACAACGATTCACCGCTCATTGGTTCTTTTCTTTATTAATTTTGAGAAGTTGTTACTTTAACAGAATTAGAGGGTTGATTACCCAGGTTTTGCTCTATTTTTTAATTTTTTTTCTATAGGGTATTCTAGTTTTACTCCTTTTTTGGTTTTGTATTTTTTTTTTCTTGGAGCTGATTGTAATGTAAAGAAGTTGAATAACCTTAGAAAAAGAACCGACTTTTACGCAAAAGTGCTAAATCTTGAAATTGCCGTTGCCAATCCCGCCTTGTAATACAAGCATTTGTCTCAGTTAAAGGAAGTTTCTCTTTTAATTGAGGAAAAGTTCTGGTTAAAAGTGTTAATTTGTGACTGATGGGAGGACAACAAATTTGAATCTAGAGACACATGAGCTGAGGAAGTGCACAAGCAATTATTAAAGACTTCTTTTTAAGTCAGCTCCTATTGTGCTATTTTTGTAACTTTCTTTTTTCTTTGGACAAGTAGGTTGGAGTTCATATGAGTTGAATATGGTTTGAATTTTCATGTAGTTCTGGTGGTTCAAACTCGCGTACCTAGTGTTTTTTAATCTTGTGCTGCAAGTATGTAGTTCACAAAATAGAGCAGTACGTTAAGGGTGGTGGGTGTGCCTTTCACTGATGGCAACAGCTTTTTATACCTACTCGGTGTTGAGTTTATGTTAAGACTCTTTCTAGAAGATTATCCTTTGGTTTACACACCTGGATTATGTTCTGGTTTTAGGCTGATGTCATCATATAAAGTACTCTGTATGTCCTAGACTATTTTAGGCTACTTTGAGCCTTAGTGTGGATTTAAGATGTTAGGATTTCATGAAATGACTTTCCTATAATTCATCTCCCTTCAATGTTGATTGAGTTGGTATCTACCTGAAAAGTCAAAACCTGGTAACTGGAAGTCTTTGTATTGTGAGATGTCCACCTCCAATATAGTGTATGCATTTAGGTCTCTCCTTTAAGTCGCTTTGATTCACTGGTGAAAGATAAGATCCATTTTTAAATTAACTTTAGTTTGTAAAGTCGTTTGAAGTCTGGAGCCTTTACCTATATAAAGAGATATTTCGCTTCTTTGTAATGAGCTCATTTAGCTATATCATATAAAAATGTTCTTTCTATACTTCATGATCCATTAGAATAGTTTTTTAGTTCCTTGTAATCTCTTACAGCCAGGTTACATTTATCTACTGCTTTAAGTCATTAGCTATGCTCTAGAGTTCCCTCTTAGTGAGGTGTATATCAGAAAAATGCAAGCTCATGCAAGTCTTGATCTTCTTCTACGGTATTTGTAGTTGGTTCATAGATGATACAATAACAACATGCCCAGTGAAATCCCACAATTTGGGGTCTGTTTTTTTTTTTGGGGGGGGGGGGGGGAAAGGTTTGGTGTACGCAGACCTTACCCCTAGGGAGGCTGTCTCCGAATAGGTCTTGAAAATATTAAAAACCAAAAAGGTGAGCTCGCAGGGTATCAGGGTCCAGGAAAAACCAGCGCTTGAATCCCTTCTTGCTAAAGTTGAACAACTCCACATGTGGAGCATGGTGTACATGCCTGGCAAGGACGTAGGCAGTAAATTGGTTTTATGCTCTATTTACTGAACAAAATATTCACCAGGCTCCGCATGTTGAGTTCTTTCAACTCTCGTGAGGGCAGATTTTGTGTATGATAGCTTCTGGTCCTTATACCACTCAAATTTAAAAGGATACCTTCTCCAGTAATGTGCTTTAGAAGCCCATTTATACTCGATGGCAGGACCATAGAAAAACTCTGAAATATAATCATCTAATGGTTGAATTAGGACACCTATAAACTGCAAAACAAATGTTAGTTGGAGACTCTAGGAAACCGTATGTCACAGTTGGTTACAATCACATTTCAGTTTTGAGAGCCTGATTTTAAATCAGAAAATGCAATTATCCCTTTAAAAAATTTTTTTGACGACCTATCCCTTTAAAATTCTTGCAGGGGAAAACCTAGTGGTAGGTGGTTGCTGCATTCTGATGCGTCAAATTTCTTTACAATGTTTATACTGTTAACTGCGGTCCCTTGTGTCAAACTACTTTACCGTTGCTTGCGTAGTATGGTTGTATACCTGGTTTTTTAAGACCAAACCTGATAATTTGCTGCTTTTGATATGTACAGAATAAGTAAGTGAAAATGAGTGGAGCAGGAGAGAAAGGATCAACGACCACTAAGACTCCGGCAGATTTTCTGAAGTCTATTCGTGGACGACCTGTTGTTGTTAAATTGAACTCTGGTGTTGACTATCGAGGTTAGTCACTCTGATTTGCTTCTGTTTTTTCTTTTGCACTTACTGTTCTCTTGCTTATGCATTTTGTTTGTATATACTTCTGTACTCAATAACATGATGAAACTCTAGTGTCATGTATAAGAGTGACAAATGTACTGATCATTGCCTATTCTCACCTCAGGCTTTGTTTTTGGACATCTAAATAATTTACTAACAGAGCAGCAGCTGAAATAGTACTTTAGATTTAATTTTTGACATATAAAGGAAGTTTGATTGTTGTGAAATTAATTGTAAGGGCTTGTTTGGACATGATATTTTTTTTTTTGGACATGATTTTTTTTTTTTTTTTTGGTTTTTGCTTTTTTCAAAGTATTGTTTGGTTATACATTGGAATGGATTTTTGGTTAATTGTTGAATATGAGCGAACCCCCTGGGGAAACTTCAACTTTTTCTCAGGTTAAATGCATGTCCAAATACAACTTCAACTTTAAAAACTCTTATTTTCAAGTTTCAACCAAATTTGTGTTTAAACGCCTATTAATTGTAGTATCCTGTCATTTCAAATAATTACAGCTCAGTTTGTGTTATGTAACTCACCACATTTATAGACTAAACTAAGCACTCAACCAATTTATATGTGTAATAAACATCTTAGTGGTAGATGTTGTAATGGTTTCTGCTTTGTAGTAACAAATTGTTGTAAATTTTCTGAAAAGCTGTTCTTGATGTTGTATCTGTAACATACGCTCTGGCAGCGAAATTAAGGGAAAGTGTTTCTTCATCTGACATTCCCTCTCATTCTGAAGTGTTTCTTCATCTGCCATTCCCTCTCATTCTCGTAACAAAAAAAGCTGGCTTTGTGCCCCAGCTATCGCTTTTCTTGGGAAACCAAAAGAGCTATGCAAGGGCTTGTTGCCCTGATACCAGTGCATGTATAGTTTGAAACTTATCCACCTATTTATCTAATCCACCACTCCTGTAATATCTACTCGCCAACCACTCCAACTTCTTGCGTCTTTAGGCTTAGCCCGAGAAAGCGCTGCATGTGTGCATCTTTAGGTGGATGTTTTTCTTGAGAAAATAAATACACTCTACCTAAAACCTCTCTGCTAGCCTTCAGTTTCTTTGCAAATCGCTTATCATTTTCTTCAGGTGGTAGTTCTTCAAAATGCAGGAGGACAAACTTAGTTCAATTACATTCTAAGGTTGTTATTGCACGGTGCAGGTATCCTTGCCTGTTTAGATGGATACATGAATATAGCAATGGAGCAAACAGAAGAATATGTTAATGGACAATTGAAGAACAAATATGGTGATGCCTTTATACGAGGAAATAACGGTAAGCAAAAAAAACTAGTTACCAACCTTTGATTAGTGTACTTGTGCCTCCAAATATCAGAAGGTAATATTAAAAAATTTCTCTGCTTGCAGTGCTTTACATCAGCACATCGAAGAGGACTCTCGGGGAGGGAGCTTAAGATCGAGCATACGAGTGATCGGCCTTAGTTATCCTGGCCGTTTTTATTGTGTAACTGGCCTTTCTCAACTTGTCCGTGAAGTTTCCTCTGGATGTTGTAATTTGTGTAGGTTTTGGTAGATCATGGATGTTATCTTAATTGCTATTTCTTTAGTGAGTCAATGTCATTTTTTTTTTCCATTGCCAAGATCAAGAAATGGCATCCTTTAATGGTGGATCTGAACATCTGTTAAGCAGTTTTATCTTGACTTTATTTTGGATAATAGATGCATATAAAATTTACTAGCCTTTGAATCACCTAAATTGTGACATTGCAAAAACTTACTAGCATATTTTTTAATTATTCTCAATGGCAATGCATTTTAGCAAGTTGGAATATCAACTAAGTTTGGCATCTGTATAGAAAAAATTTAGAATCTAATGTAGTGTTGGTACTGCAAGAAATCATATTCTTTCTTGTTAGAATAATAAAATATCGAACTGATTTTCTTTGCATTGAAGGCAAGTATTTTCATTGTTTAATTCCAAATTTAAAACAGTTCTTATGCTAATAAAAGAAAGTCAAGTGAGTCCAAATTTGCATGAATTTTGTTGTTTCTCTAATATTTTTTTGACTATTAATTAATCATTCATTCCTTTAGGGATCATCCAGATAATTCTCTGATAATGGCTGGAAAATTTTACTCACGTTAGGTGCATGTTATAATTCTCCCTCCGGATCAAAAAAAGAGTCCACTTGGCTTTTTTTTCTTGGATTAAAAAAAGAGTACACTTAGCAAATCAAGAAAGAATTAATCTTATTTTTTCATATTTGTCCCTATTAAGTGTTATATGATTAAATTCCAATGCCTATTTAATTAGGGGTAGTTTAGTCCAATTACCTATTTTTGTCTAGCAGTTAGTATGTTCTTAAGAGGTGTGCAAATGGTTAAGTGGACTCTTTTTTTTATTCGGAGGGAGTACTAAACAGTAGAAAAATTATTTTTCTAAGAGGATGCAATTGTAGGAAGCTCTATTAGCGAATGCAATTTCCCGCCTATTAAGATGGATCATGCCCTGCTGCTTGGCTCAATCTAATAAAATAGATAATTAGATGTCTATTTCTACTTATCAGCAAGAGTAACTCAGTTAGTTGAGCACGGAATTTCCATAACGGATGTCTTAAGTTCGACACCCGAAAGATAGTGATGCAGTTCCCTTGTCATAAAAAAGAAAGATGTCTATTTCTACTTGTTTTAGTTTGATATCCCTTTTGTGGTTTATACTTTTAACATTCGTTTAAGTTTTTCAAAATTATTTTTTCGTTGATTATGTTAAGTATTTGAAATTTTGTTAAGTTTATTAACTTAATCATGCAGCTATAAGAAAAAACTTGGTACATAGAATAATGCATGGTCATATAAAACAAAAAATCTCAATAGATATACATTTTCAAAGTTATTTAGAAACTTCATGAGAAGTTTTGCCCATGACTTAAGGAATATATCTATATACCCTTCCTACCTTCCAAGTCTCATTTCACATCCAAATAGAACTTTTGCAAAGTGTGTGTGTGTATATATATACACACACCCCCCATTGTCAGCTTATATTTTTCTTAATCTCCAAATATGGTCTTCAAAAAAATTGGTGAAGCCATCTCGACAATTTTCCTCGGTCTGATTTTTTTTTTCCTTTAATTCTTTGGTATATAGTCATTCGGTATTTGCATTTACTGATCCAATTAATCCAAATACATCATATAGGATCCATTAGAGGAAAAAACGCTCCCTACTAAGAGTTTAATCATATATTTTAAAGATTTTTTTTTTTTTTTTTTTTTTTTTTGTATTCTTTTTCATTGTGTTTTGTAATTTATTTTGCAGGAAGAGAGGAGATGGTTGATGGTGAACTTCTAGAACTATGCTATAACAAGTATTTTAGAGAGTCGGTGGCTGATTTTTACCAGGCAATTTGCCAAACAGTCGAGTAAGATAGTTATCCATATTACTTAAATTTATTATAATGTGATGTATTATACTCTAATTTCTTACAGTTTCTTTTTTCCATCTGTAGAGAAATTAATAGAAGGCAGGGGAGGACGCAGTTCAGGATTCCAAGCACTACAGTAATAGAGCGAATATACAAAGTGCGTAATTTTATATTTTAGAATATCTTCTCTATTTTTTTTTCTTCATTATTTTGTTGGTTTCATTTTATCCCTGTCTAGAAATTTCATAACATAATTTGGTCCGGTTCATTTTATCTCTTTTTGTGATTTTGTTGTTATAGTGGGTAATATTTTGAGGTTTTATAGTTATAGCGAGTACGATTTTGTTATTTTAATATATCAAAAATTATTTGGTTGCTTTATTCTTATAGTGGATAAAATTCGGCTTTGAAATGTGACAAAAGATAGTTTCAAGGGTTAATAACACTTTTGGTCACTCAGTTATTGGTAAATCCTGATTTTAATCTCTATAATATCTAACTAAGCACACTAAGCTTTCCATTGATTGAATTGTGCACTTTTGATTCTATTGCTTGTGAATGTTCACAACTTTACCTTAAGTATTAACCACTCCATCACGTCTTATATTAGATTTATACCGTTACTTCCTATTTGATGGTAATGTAATTATATAATAGTCAAATATAACATTTTTTCTACATGAAGGAATTAAAAACCCACATTTTAATTAATTAAAAGTTAAATATGTTAACTAATATATATTTAAAATAAAAAACTGAATGCTGAATCATTACTCAAAATAATGCAAATACTAAATCTTAATTAATTATAATTTTGAAAATGCCTTTTTTTTTTTTTTTGTTGTTGCAAAAGCTCTTCTTATGCTAAGTTTGTTCGTTGTAAATAAAGCTCATTTATTTTAAATGTGACAAAAATAGTTCTCTACTTAATTATTACAGTGAGTAAAATTCAATGATCATACGGGAAATTTAATTACCCTACATCATTACTCAAAATAATGCATGAACTTTACTTGATTAAAACTAAATCCATTTGCTGATTCCTTTTTTTTTTTTCTTTTTCTTTCGCAGAAGCTTAAAATTAATGAAAGAACAGAATTGACAAAGGAGAAAGTTCAACAAATTATACGTGAACTCACTCATGAAACTGGAATTACTGGTTTGGGAGTAACAGACACATTATTTTATTTATTTGGAGTACCAGCCACAGCATTACTCATCAAGCAAAGAATAAAGCCACAAGCAATTTCTGATAATGTTTTTATTCCTGGTGTTACTTCTGCTACTGTACTTGTTCTTTCTAAATTCAATAGGATCTAAGAATTAATTCGTGAAAGTAATTTATTTCTTGAATTGCAATGATTATGTACTTAAGTTTTATCCAATAACAGTGTAAAATACGTTTAGACATTCCAGTAGCCTATGCTGTAATTCCAGGTAAATCTCTGTGACTAGTTACATAAAAAATGGTTAAACTTCTAAATCCCAACCTTGTTCGCTTATTTCGTTACATAAAGGGTCTCCTGAAACGTTAGTTTGGAATATAGAGTGAGAACCTGTTATAATCAGTTAAATTAATGATGTAAAGATTCTTTATACTGGTATGTAACTTAATTCGGTTAACAAATGATAATATGCATGTCAAAGACCTGCAGCCGTATATGTGTATCGTATTTGGTAAATGTTTAAGCTGGTATTCATCGAGAGTACTTTTTAGAAAAATTGAAAAAATTCTGCTTTTGTTTAATTATTGGTACCTACAAACGCTTTGAAGATTGATGAATGTGTTATTTCTTTCCATTCTTTAGTTAGATATATTGTAAGTGTAAAAATGTTTTATACGATTATATCATCATTAATTAGGCAGTTTCAAGAGAAGTTGATCTCCAAATATGGAAAAACTAGATAACACTAAACTCTCTCATCCCTCCAAATGTCATAAAGCCTTCAATTTCTTAGCTGTTTTAACGATAATTTTAGCTGAACAAGTCTTACCTTTGAACCATCCAAATAACATAAAAAATGAAAAGAAAAAAGAAACAACTTGCTTGACCCAAAATCTGTACAAAAAAAAAAATGCTCATACATACATATGATGCACAACTTATTCTTATTCTAATAATTTTTTCAATAAAATGGTCCATCCACTAGTTGATTGTCCTTCCAATTACACAATATTATTTTCTGATTAATTAGACTATACTAGGCCCCATTTTGACCAGCACTTCACATGTTTAAGTCCTTATTATCCCACAAAATAGATTTTCTAGATATCCCATCATATTTTAAACTCCAAAAAAATAAAAAAGGAAGACAAAAAGGATTTAAAAATACATTTCTTTTGTTTGGGAAAAATGGTCAAAATATAGACAAAGAATGTGAATGTACTTGGTTTCTTTTGTTGTCTCCTTCATTACATCAGAAAGTAGGAAAAAAAAAAAAAAAAAAGGAAAAGAGAGAGAGCTAACAAATAGGAGCAAATAGAGAGAAAGAGAAAAAGAGAGATTAATTTTTTTATCTAATTTGCATGTCCATGCATGATCATGATCAACATTACATTTTGTCAATGAAAAAACAGATCAAATCCATCAACTTTTTCACTAGTTTCTGATCAACATATACCAAAAAAAATGTCGAAATCCATGTCAAGATCAAGAAGAAATTGAAAGGGAGATTTTAATTTATCATGAAGGCGTGGGAGGCAACAATAAGGATAACACAAGCTGCAACAAGGAAACGTGCCAACACGATTTTCGGTACACAAGTTCCATCACAAACAGAGGAAGAAAATGATCAAGAACAGCGCGAGGACATTGAAGATCACGCGAATGGAGAAATTTTCCATGCAGAGAGGTTTCTCCCAAATGGTGATTACTATAGTGGCTATTGGCTTGACAATTTCCCTCATGGACAAGGTAAGTATTGGTGGACAGACGGGTGTATGTACGTTGGAGATTGGTTTCGTGGCAAAACGATGGGGAAAGGGACGTTTAGTTGGCCCTCAGGTGCAATGTACGAGGGGAATTTCAAGTCCGGATTTATGGATGGAGATGGAACCTACACGGGGCCTAATGGCGATACGTATAGGGGTTGTTGGGTGATGAATTTGAAACATGGACATGGCGTTAAGGAGTACGCGAACGGGGATTGTTATGATGGGGAATGGTGTAGGGGATTACAAGAAGGACATGGTAGGTATACATGGAAGAATGGGAATTACTATGTTGGTGAATGGAAAAATGGGACAATTTTTGGTAAGGGTAAAATGTATTGGACTAATGGAAATGTTTATGAAGGGAATTGGGAAGATGGATTTCCTAAAGGAAATGGAACATTTAGATGGACTGATGGGAGTTTTTATGTGGGAAATTGGAGTAAAGATCCAAATGAACAAAATGGTACATTTTATCCATCTGGATCATTGTTAGAAGGTGGAAATCTTGAATGGGATCCTCAACAAGTTTTCAACGTCGATTTGATAGAATGTACTATTTGTCCACCAGAGAAAGTTCCGATTTTGCCTTCACAGAAAAAACTTGCGTTATGGAGGTCATCTAAGGCAGTGGATAATAACATTAGGCCGAGGAGAATGTCACTGGATGGGAGAATAGACGCACCACCTGTCGATAGGGAATTTGGTAGAATTCGTTTATCGGATGTTGCTGGAACTTCTGCTAGTACTTCTTATAATTCGGATGATTCCGTGGTTGGCTTGCAGGATGCTGATGGATATTTATTAAGAGGAAGTCCTATTAGGATTCCTAAAGTTGTAAAGAGACAAGGCCAAACTATTTCCAAAGGGCATAAGAATTATGAGCTTATGCTTAATTTGCAGTTGGGAATCAGGTAGCAAATTTAACTTGTCTTTTTTGTCTAATTTCAAGGAATTATCTGCAAACTGAGAGATGTTATCTGTCTACAATCAAACTTCTATATAACAGCATCGTTTGTCACGATTTTTTTTGGCTGGTATAGAGAAATGTTGTTATAGAGAACATATAATATAACATAACGTAACATGATCGGTTCCATAGAGAACGTGGTTGTTATAGAGAGATCTGAATGTATTTCACAAAAAATATGCAAGTTTCTTTGTGTTTGTTGTTCATTTTCTAGGCTCGAATTTGTGTTTTTTCTTGTCTGACTTTTACTTGTGATGAAATTGTCGATAGAGTTTCAGTAGGACGGCCTGGTCCTCCTCCATCACTAGATCTCAAACCGTCAGCATTTGATCCTCGAGAGAAGTATTGGACAAGGTTTCCACCGGAAGGATCCAAGATCACGCCCCCTCATCCTTCTTGTGAATTCAGATGGAAAGATTATTGTCCAAAAGTTTTCAGGTAAGGCCTCATTCTGCTTACTTGTTGAAAATGATGATTTTAGACACATTGAAATTAGTGATTATCGATTATAATGTTTCCCAGGGCATTACGGATGTTATTCAAAGTTGATGCAGCTGATTATATGATATCAATTTGTGGTAATGATGCCCTCCGGGAGCTTTGTTCCCCCGGAAAAAGTGGAAGTTTTTTCTACTTGACAAATGATGATCGATATATGATCAAGACAATGAAGAAGGCAGAAACAAAAGTTCGTCTCTAAATAAATCAGCATTTTTTCTGCAAAGATCAATACTTCCCCTTCTGATTTTACTTGCCAATTTGGATATTTTAGGTGCTATTAAGGATGCTTAGCGCGTATTTCAATCATGTTAAAGCTTTTGAAAGCACCCTTGTGACTAAGTACTATGGCCTGCATTGTGTGAAGCTAAGTGGACCAGCACAGAAGAAGGTATTAGACATAAAGTACCATAACAAAAGTCTAATACAGTCAAATCTCTCTATAATGGCGTTGTTTGTCCGGATATTTTTTAGCTGCTATAGCTAGATGCTGTTATAGAAAACATATAATATAACATAATATGAAAATCGGTCTTAAAGAAAACTTGACCGTTATAGTGAAATGTTGTTATAGAGAGGTCTGATTGTAGTAGTTCAATATGAACACTTCCAATATATTCATCAATGGTTTTAGGTACGGTTCGTTATCATGGGAAACCTCTTTTGCACGAATTACTCAATTCATAGACGATTCGACTTGAAAGGGTCAACATTTGGAAGAATGACAGATAAGCCAGAATCAGAGATTGAGGCAACCACAACCCTTAAAGACCTTGATCTCAACTTCATCTTCAGGTTACAAAAAACATGGTTTCAGGAATTCCGAAGGTAAAAAATTTGAAACTCTTGACGTCTCATTCAAGTGTAAAATCAATATCAGTAAATGATTTCGCGACATTTATGTCTGTGTATTTCAAGGAAAAACTGAGGATTATTTTATTCTGCAGGCAAGTTGATAGGGATTGTGAGTTCTTGGAACAAGAGGGAGTTATGGACTACAGCCTTTTAGTTGGTATTCATTTTAGAGAAGCAGATAGTACTGAAGATCAGACACCTTCTGGTTCTAGAACACCAATTGGTTGGTGCTAATTTAATCAACACTTGAATTTTTCACCTTTTGTTTGGCAACATTCGCGTCTTTTTTGTTCCGTTCGCTGTCAATTTTCCTCAAAATTGTACATGACCAGTTTCAGATGAATCAAACATGAATCACTTGTCTTTGTTGCAGATAATGGAGACTCGGAAAATGAAACAGTTCCTCGTCTTTCTCGAGCTGATATGGATCAATTGCTTCTTGATCAGGCAGGGTAAGTTTTCATTCCCCTTATAAATCATCTAGTTATATGAACCATACTGCAAACAAGATAGCTAAACACATCTATTCAGAAACTTAGAAACTTTGGTCATAATCAATTGTCATACTTAATGTAACAGTTGTAATGGCAAAGTCACTAAACTATTTTTTGTCACACTAAAGTCAAAAAACTCTTTTTGTAACAGTAAAGTCACTAAACTAATTATTTGTAACTCCTATTTGTTGTTTCTTGATCTTTGGTCGAAAATTGCAGGTGGGCTAGCATAAAATTAGGAATAAACATGCCTGCAAGAGTTGAAAGGACAGAGAGGAAACCTACTGAAGCGGAGATAATTCAGCTAATCGGAGAACCAACAGGAGAGTTGTATGATGTGATACTGTTTTTCAGTGTCATAGACATACTTCAAGACTATGACATTACAAAAAAGCTCGAGCACGCATACAAGTCTATGCAATGTGATCCAAACTCGATATCAGCAGTCGATCCAAAGGCATATTCAAGGCGTTTTCGCGATTACATATTCAAAGTTTTTATAGAAGACAATTAACATGAAATTAATGCCTACAAATGAGAGGGCTTCAAGCTAGTATAGGACTGAGTGATATCTGTTTACTGTTTTTGGAGATTATTTGCAGTTGAAGCTTAGAAGAAGTGAAGAACATATATATACTCTTCCTTCACTGCATTTTCTTATCTTAAAAATCTCTTATTTTACTATAGGTATACACAAAATTCAGGATGAGTTACTATTGTATAGAAAAAGTTGTAACAGAAGCAACACAAATGTGACTTATAAGTTGCATTACTTACATATATGAAAATTGTTGTTTCAAGGTATTTGCAGGGAAGGATGAATTCTAATGTAGAATTAATTTGAATTTACCAAAGATTCCATGTACTAATTCATTTAAGCTCCTTAATTCTTCAGGGGTAGTATGGTTTTTTTCCGTTGATGTTCGGTACTCACTTTGGGCCCCACTATTCCAGATTCGTGGCGGAAAGTGTCAAATTGGAGGTAAAACGCTCCCTGCCAAAGGCGACTCCATTCTTAAAGCACAATCCCGAGACCATTGATTAGGGATGAAGAGTTACTACCTTCCGCCACAACCTTTGATGAATTTCGTATGGTTCATGAATATGTTTTGATGGTGCTTGTAATTTCCTAGTATGTGTAAGCAAAATATTCCATCCATGGAATGAATATTATACGCTACATTTTCTTCACCTTGAAGAGAAAGGCATGTTTTCTTCAAAAGTTTGACTATAAAAATTATAGGATGATATTTGATTTGGTAAAAGGAAGAGCAAAAAGTGAACTAAAAACAATGTTCAAACGATTAGATTGAGATTTTAGATTCTAAAATAAACTGTTGTCTTTTTATTTTTATTTTTTATCCCTGACATAATGTTTTGTTTCATATTATATCGTGTGTTTGTTACAAAGCTATTTTCTTGGAAAAAGTTCTCCTATTTTCTGTTAATAAGTGAAAATGATTTTTCAAAAAAGATATTCTCCCTCTGTTTCAATTTATGCGAATCTTTTTTTTCTATTAGTTCGTTGAAAAAAAAATGACCATATTTAAAATCAATTTACCATATTTAAAAACAGTTTACCATTTTGCAATGCTTTCCAGCCCCACGAAATATACGTGATTCATTTAACATTACAAATTTAAAAGTCCTTCTTCTTTTTTAAATTCCGTGCCTACTCAAATTAATGGGTTCACATTAATTGAAATTCGAAACTGAAGAAGTATATAATATTAATATAAGATTAACAAATTAGGACTGTTTCAATTAGATATTTCATATCAAAATTTATTATTATTATTATTATTTAAGTGTTAATTGAATCTAAGTGATATAAAATTTAGATTTAAGCATAATGACCTCCAAACCCCTATTTTTTGATGAAGAAAAAGAAACAGTTTATTTTCCACAAATTGAACAACTACCAAACAAGCCCCTAATTTCTTCACCTGTCTCATTGGATCTCCTTCTAGTGCTCCACTATCAGTGGAATGATTTATTACCTAACTATTTGGTTAACTGCTTTCTAAATTCAATTCTATTTCGAAAGTTTAATTTTGATTTGCAAGCATGTCAGGTACGTACCATATTCAATTCAATTACATTTTTATGATTATGATAATTAACACTGGAAACCGATGAATTTAGGTGAAAATGAAACTGGGATTCGGGCAAGTGGTAGGGCAGCAGTAGTGGTTCTAGGAGATATTGGACGTAGCCCTCGTATGCAATATCATGCTCTTTCCCTTGCTCGTCAGGTACCACACTAATCTATTAATTAAACGTAACCTTAACCTTTTTATTACTTATTATTATTTTCAGTGTAACAACAACAACGTACCCAGTGTGATCCCATAAGTGGTGGGTCTGGGACATGTGGTCTAGGGAGGTAGGATGTACGCAGACGTTACTTCTGTCTTTTAAGTGTAATATATATGTATAGTATGGTATGGTACGGTATGGTGTTGCATTGTACTGTATTAATGAACACAATGTTTGGATAGACTGTATCGTTTGTTGTGGTTTAATAACATTTGTATTGTTTGGTTTGACTGTATGGTACTGTATAATAACTTGTAAGTTTACTAAAATACCCTTAACTCTTAATTAGAAATTAGTTTATATATATATATAAATGAAACTCAGGTATAGGATAAAATAGCAACTTTAAAAAATAAGTAGGTGATGGGTGGGGGTGGTGGAGTTGGGTGGTTGTGGATGAGGGTGGGGGTGAGTGGTTGTGGGTTGGGGTTGGGTGGTGGTGAGGGGTAGTGGGTGGTGGTGGGGGTGGTGGGTGGTCCCACAAGTGGGGTCTGAGACTTGTGGTCTGCGTAGGTAGGATGTACTTACTTCTGTCTTTAAGTGTAATATATATGTATAGTCTGAATTTGAAATAGTGATGCTGATGATCCATCCTAATTAGTGCTTTTTTTTTTTTTTTTTTTTGCACATTTCTGAGGTTCTCTTATGAATTATGCTACTCCATCTGTTTCGATTTTTTTGTCTTCCTTTCCTTTTTAGTCCGTTAAAAAAAAGAATGCTTCTTTCCATTTTTTAGCAACTCTTTAATTCTAACTTTTCACATGGCATGTTTAAGACCACAAGATTAAACCTGGCTTTTTTGCACATTTTTGAGGTTCTGTTATGAATTATTTGGGTATAAGTTAAAGCATTAATCTCTGAACCTGAATTTAATTGTTTTTCTGGCTGATTGCTAAGTTCATGGTTTAATTAGCTAGAATAATGACTTTTAGCTATGAATTATGCTGATGATCTGGTTTTTGCACATTTGTGAGGTTCTGTTATGAATTATCTGGGTATACGTTTTAGCATTAATTCTCTGAACATGATTTTAGTCGTTTCTGGCTGGTTGCTAGGTTCGAGGTTTAGTTAGCTGGAATAGTGACTGTTAGCTATGAATTATGCTATTTACTTTTGATTAGTTCATGCTGCTTCCATTAGGAACAACATTTTCAGATTAAAGAAAATTTGTCAAACTCTCTGCAGTTGTAACTTCACTTTGAGTGCTATCCTTTTCGACGCTCAACACACATTGCTATCTGTTTGATGACTCTGATTAGGTGGTTAAACATGGAAGTGGAACAGAAGAAGAGTGTAAAGATGTGAATTTCTTTATTTATTTAAGCTTTTTTTTTTTTTTTTCTTTCGATCAATTCCTTTTTAGTTTTAAAAAGACTCCATCTTTATATTTATCGGTTTTGTCTTGATCCAAAATACTCTATCTTTGACATACTCTAAAACAGTCATTAGCGAGAGTTGTAGAAATCTTCTATGTGTTTACTGGTTCTTTTTTGGGTCTCAGACTCTCATCTTATTTATTTGAAGACTTCAAATGTGCTGTCGTGTATGTTACCGTTACTAATGTTATGTAGTATGATGGATGCATATTTGTTGTTGCAAGAGAGAATAGTAAAATATCTTGTCTGTATTAATAAGTGATTATATATGCAAGTGATGATGAGGAAACCGCCTTATGTTTTAGAATTAGTGGTTGAATATATGCAGGTGATGATGAGGAAACCGCCTTATGTTTCAGAATTAGTGGTTGATACACCTCATTGATCCAGGGCCCTTTATATTCTTATGTTTTCACTTATACCTTTTGCAGGCTCATCTAGAGGTCGACATTGTTGCATATGGAGGTAAGTAGTGTAACAACCCAGTTAAAATAGTTGCATATGTAGGTATGTTTGAATTATTGATAGGCATTGAGAACATAAATTGATTGTATAGTAGCAAAACCATATCTCATCTCTATCTTGGGAAGAAAACAACATATGTTCCTGTTTACGTTTCAATTTTAAAAACTAAATAAAAGAGCATGATACAAAAATTTGGTGTCAATTTTTAGATACAGAATTTTTTTATCAACAAAGTTGAAAGAAGTTAACTTGGGTATAATTCTGTTTGTGAGACAAAGGTTGAATGAAGCAGAATAAGCTGACAATGAAGGTTGAAGGAAATACGACTCAGGCACTTCAGGGTTGGGGAAAAGGGGTGAGCATGAGGACAACGATAGACTCTGGTAGGTTTTAGGGAAATGGCTGTGAGAGGGAGAAAAGACAAGGGTTGGGAGTTTGTAGGCAAAACAGTGGGGGTAGAATGGAGGCAGAGGTTGGTGGCATTTATTAAGGGCTTAAGCATGGAAGTGGACGGAGGCACGCCTTGGGTAGGAGTGGTTGAGTATTTGATTCATACACTATTTGGTTTAAAACCTTTATGTGAGATCCCATAATTGGCTAACCCTCCTGCCGGGACAAACACATCCCCAAGTCAAAAGATTTTCAAGAAAAGCCACGAAAAAGGGAATAAGAACAACAACATACCCAGTGTGGTCCTACAAGTGGGGTCGGGGGGGGGGGTAAGATGTACGCAGACCTTACCCCTACCTTTATGGGGTAGAGAGGCTGTTTCCGATAGACCCTTCGCTCGAAAGAAAAGACAGTGATGTGACAACAAATATCAAGATAAAAAGCATGGTATCAAGAGAAATATGGCTACAAAAATAGCACGATAAAAAGCTAAAAAAAGGGGGGGGGGGGGGGAATAAGAACAATAGGAGAAAATTTTAGAATAATGAAGTGAAAGAAGGTAAAGAAGCACTATTATAGGATTTTCTAGAGAAGATGAACGAATTTTATGTTCATTTTCTTAATTTTGTGTTCATTTTCTTTCATATGACTTTGTCCTAGAAAATATTGTTACATCACTGGCTCTACTTGTTCAATTTTTCTTCAGATTACTGTTCTTCTGTCAGTGGCATCTCAGAACAGTTTGAAAAGACGTGAAACCAAATTCCAGTCATTGTGCATAATTTTGTACTACTTGGCATAAGTGCTTGGATTAATTAACCAGGCTAAATCTTACAATTTTTTTTGACTTTATTCTGCCTGGTCTTTCTGATTTTCGTTTTTTAATCTTGAGTAGGTTCGGACCCTCATTCTGCTGTAAAAGAGCATAAATCTATTCACATCCATGAAATGGTAAGCGCTGAATTGTCTAGCTGTCTTTCTGGAATGAAATCTCATGAAAGACATCTTTTCGGCTGTGTGTGTGTTATTTGACTTCAACTATTTTTCTATCATGCAGACACAGTGGCCGTCAAACCCTAAAAGCTTGCCAAAGATACTCCGTCCTTTATTGCTCATATTTAAGCCATTGGTTCAGTTTGTTATGCTTCTATGGTATCTGTGTGTTAAAATTCCGGCACCTGATGTTTTCATAGTTCAGGTGAGTTATGAAGCTGTAGTTAGCTACTTGTCTTTATATCTGCTACAACTATGAAATATGTAGGTCTTTATGATAATTGCTGGCGATGTGGTGTATATTACGTCTAGTGTCTTTTATGTTTAAAAAAACAAAAAACGAAGAAAAACCAAGAAAAGATTAAACAGAAACATGAAGGGGTTGGAGTTACATATTGTTGCTATCACTCGGAGAGTTCTATGTGCATGTATGCACGTGTCCTTGGAGAAAATAGTGGATTAGAAACAATCTCCTCTTACCAACCTTGGTGCATACAGTTTTTGAAAGAATCTATTTTTGATCCACTAGGGTGCTTCAGGGTTTTGAAGTAAAATTACCAGTTAACAAGTCAGTTTCCATAATTCTATGCATGTATTATCTTTGTTCATTTCAGTATTCAGTTATTAATTTCAAATTCTTCATACTACATTCTGCAATTGAGTAAGTCTTTCTACTTCTTTTTTTTTTTTTTTCAAAATATTTAAGTAATTGGTATTTTGAGATGGTTTGGGCATGTGAGGAGGAGAGACACAGATGCCCCAGTGCGGAGGTGTGAAAGGTTGGCTATGGACGGTTTCAGAAGAGGTAGAGGTAGGCCGAAGAAGTATTGGGGAGAGGTGCTTAGACAGGACATGGCGCAGTTCCAGCTTACCGAGGACATGACCTTAGATAGGAGGCTATGGAGGACTCAGATTAGGGTAGAAGGCTAGTAGGTAGTCCCACGTATCCCGTCGTACTAGTAGTCGCAGTTTTGATCTTCATTTTCTTGTCCTTTGATTCGTGCAACTATATGTTGGTCCGTGTACCACAATTATCGTATTTATCTGTGGTAGCTACTGTTTCTGTTTTCTCATACTGCTTTATCATGGCTTTTTTGCTTTTGTTAGTTTCATTTTCGTATTGCTTTGAACTGTTTCTGCTTATCTGACCTTTTCTCATCATGTTTTCTCTTGAGCCGAGGGTCTTCCGGAAACAGCCTCTCTATCTTCCGAGATGGAGGTAAGGTCTGCGTACATTTTACCCTCCCCAGACCCCACACTGTGGGATTTCACTGGGTATGTTGTTGTTGTTGTATTTTGAGAGCCGTGCATTAAGATGAAGGCCTGCTTTTGCCCTCAAAATTAACTAGAACCCTTGTCAACACTGAGGTTCTTTTGTCATTGGAGCTTGAACTGCTGGTTCTTCCATGTTTTTCTAACATGCTCTATCTGGTGGGTGCTGAACTTGGATTTTTATTATGATCCACCCAAGTGCTTAAGGCATGTCCAATTAGTGGATTCCGCAGGCACAAAACTAAAGTCTTCATCACCGTTATGTTCAATGAGATGTTTAGATCACTTGATTTGGCATGCTTGAGCTTAATTATATCAACTAATGACAGCATTTCTCCTTTGGCAGAATCCACCATCTGTTCCTACACTGGTTGCTGTAAAATTAGCCAGCTGGATTAGACGTTCTGCATTCGTTATAGATTGGCATAACTTCGGATATACTCTTCTAGCATTGTCTCTAGGGAGAAATAGTCGGTTTGTGGCTTTGTATCATTGGTAATTTGTTCATCCTCGTAAGTTATAAACCTCCATTTGGGTTTAGCATCTGGTTTGTGAACTATGCAAGTAAAACAAAATTTGGATATCTGGACAGGATCGAAAAGCAATTTGGGAAAATGGCAAATGGTTCCTTGTGCGTGACAAGGGCAATGCAACATGAATTGGCTCAAAACTGGGGAATTAGGTAGGCCATTGAGCTACTTGGAATATCTAAACTTTCTGGTTTTCTTTATTTACCGACTTGTGCTTCATCCTTTATACTTTCTGGATTCTCAGTGCCACTGTTCTATATGATCAGCCTCCTGAATTTTTTCGACCCGCTTCCCTCGAGGAGAAGCACAAGGTGAATTATCTAAGTCCACAACAGAGCTTCCCTAAGATATACATACTTTACAATTTTAACCTTCAAGTTTCAATTGCAGTTGTTTTGTGGGATTGATAAGAGTCTGAGAACGCCTTACAGCCTTCAAGACTGTCTTAGCAATGGTACTATAATGTGAATTTCCATGTGATGTATTGTTTCAGATGAAGAATTGAAATGAATATGACATATTTGCAGAGGTTCTAACAACAGACGATGACAATCCTAATGTAACTCTATTTACAACTCAGACGCACACAGATATTTCCTTGAAGTGGAACAGACCAGCACTCATTGTAAGCAGTACAAGCTGGTGAGTTGTTTGTAAACTTAATTTAACATCCTATGGTGTTCCGGCACAGTGAACCTTGCATTTGTTTTAATCACACATTTTATCCTCGCCTCATGAGCTAACATTGGGGTTGAGTTAGGCCCAAGGTTCATTTCTTTAAGTACTTTAAACTTAATCACTATCGGTTCACTGCTTCTGAATATCAAGATATTATTGACGAAAGATGATTGGACTAAACAAGGACTAAACAAAAATCAAACGGACAATGGAAGAGTTCTGTCTCTTATTTGCACCACGTGCTGGAAAAGTTCTGTTTCTTATTTGAACCATGTGTTCATGCTCCGATTTCAAAATGCAAAGATGGTAAAACAGTTTTGGCTTCGGTGACAGCTACATGACATTATATTACTGGTTTTTAGGACTCCAGACGAAGATTTTAGCATTCTCTTAGAAGCAGCACTAATGTATGATAGAAGGGTTTCTGCATTACTGAACGAGGATGACTTGAAGAGGGAGGATGTTTTCTGGCAGGAAATCAAGGGTGGGAAGCAATACCCTAGGTTATTATTTATAATTACAGGTAACTGCTGCTCATGAGTCAAAGAGGGTACTTCTTATTTTGTTGGTTAACTTTGGCAGACATGTTTTTCTTACTTTGGGTTCTTTTGAAGGCAAAGGGCCTGAAAAGGAAAAATATGAACAGAAGATAGCAAAACTCAACCTTAAACGTGTAGCATTTCGTACTATGTGGTTGGAGCCAGAGGATTACCCATTGCTTCTTGGTATGAGCTACCAATCTATAGTCATCTTCTTGTCTTCACCTTAAAATTGTCTCAAATCCTTTGTTCCCTTGTATAGGATCAGCAGATCTTGGTGTTTGCTTGCATACTTCCTCTTCAGGGTTGGATCTTCCAATGAAGGTTTTGTTTCTACATTCTTTAAGAGCACAAGTCAATTTTTTCTCTGTCTATGCTTAAAACCTCTTAGTAGGCTTCATTCTTGTAATTTCCTTTTAGGTTGTGGATATGTTTGGCTGTGGATTACCGGTCTGTGCTGTTTCCTACTCTTGGTAAGATGCATGTATTCCCCCTTTTCATTTTCATTTCCCATGGCCTCCACATTTGGAAGTCTTTAAAAATTACATACTTTGAGAAGTTGCATGTTGACCCTTCTTCATTGTCCTTTAACAAGCATCAACGAGCTGGTCGAAGTTGACAAGAATGGCCTACTCTTCTCTTCATCATCGGAACTGGCAGATCAATTTATGGTAATCTCCTAAATTGACAAAAATGGACCTTCAATCTCCTCTTTCTTTGTTCTTCTATGTTTGTTTTACATTGTAGATTTAATTAGATTAAGTAGTTCACTAGATATTGCCACAATAAACATATCAAGTATTAATCCCCTCGAATGCTTTATGCTTCCTACTTGCATTAGCAATT
Organism: Lycium ferocissimum; assembly: GCF_029784015.1. Taxonomy (NCBI): domain Eukaryota; kingdom Viridiplantae; phylum Streptophyta; class Magnoliopsida; order Solanales; family Solanaceae; genus Lycium; species Lycium ferocissimum. The sequence continues at coordinate 187,918 of NW_026713599.1, read as the reverse complement.
CCTAGACAACCTGTGAGCTTACTTTCCTGAGAATATACTATCTTATTTGCTGAACTGTGAAAACCTGGGCAGATGCTGTTTAAGGGCTTCCCAGGTGAATGTGATGAGTTGAAGTCGCTGAAACAAGGAGTATTGGCAAGCAGATCTTCTGTTAATTGGGCAACAGAGTGGGAAGCAAACGCTAAACCCTTAATATCCAAGGCAAGTAGATGCTTGCACGTGTTTTTTGCATCTCTTGTCCTTCTTCTTAGTAAAATGGCTTTTCCATTGTCATGTATTTAGATGGGATCTAAACACACCATTCACTATGCAGGTTATTTTTGAGAACTCGAGCTGATTTTGAAGCAAAGATTTCAGAACTCCGGTGTCTATTACCCCCATCTGAGGAATCTTGGAAATTATATGCTCACCTAGTGTCATGCTGCAAGCCGAGAAACAGCGGGTCCCTGCTACTCCTCCTCCGTCCCCTTCCCGGCTCCACAGAGCAACCAATTTTTGCAGCTCTATTAGGATCATTAGTCAAAGATTTCTGTTTTTGTTTTGTGAAAACTGAGGTTGTACAGCTTTAGAAGTGGCCATAGCACTGTTGAGATTTCACTTGCCTTTACCTCTCTTCTTGTTCTTCTTAGTAGTTTAACATTGCTGTTGAGCAAAAGATATAGTATAACATTAGGGGAAAACAGGCCTGCAGCGTAGGTTGATTTACATGTTCCCAGAATACATTCTGTGTGTGTTGAACCAAGAAAAGGAGAGAAATAACTGATGTGAACACACTTAAATATCAGTGTTTGTATATCTGTTAGCAGGTGCATTACTCCAACAGCTTTAGTCTTGTTGCTATTATTGCTGTGCCTAAATGCAAACAATTGGTGTATCTTCACTCAATATTTCTGAAAATAGTATGATAGGTGATGTAATACATAGAATTAAAATAGGTTGTTGAAATAAATATAGAAGCTCTATGAAAAGATGGGTAATAATTACATCCGCCAAATGGTTTAATTAGCATTCATAAAGGATGAAATGAGAAAAGTTTGCTTGAGATGGTCTTTTTCATGTTTACGTAAACCTCCAAGTGCACCGCTCTATAAATGTAAAACCATGATCATTGAATATGTAAACACAAGACGAGGTAAATTTAAATTTACGTTGAGGAAATCTCATAAGACATATAATCTCTCATTCGCAAAACATAGAATACAAAGGAAGCACATGATCCATATTGGGGTTATCCAGCTAGTTGGAATTATGGCTTAATGTTGGTGTACTTATATTAAATTCTTGTCCGGTAGAAGGTCCTTTTGCTCCTGCTAAAAGATTTGTCTTTTTTGGTAGATAAAAGGATTAGAGAACTCCAAATGATTGAGTATTGGAATGATATATTAACACGTGTAAAGTCAGACTCGACCATTTTTTGTAAAGATTAGCCATACCAAAAAAAAAAGATAAAAATTCCTGTGTTGTTTGGATAAATTAGCCCAAACACTACAGCTATTCTTCCAAGCACCCTTTTAAAAAAAATCCATTTTGAAAAAATAATAATTTGAAAACAGTTAAATTTTAGAAGTTTGGCCAAATAATGAGTTATTTAGGACTAGTTTGGCCATGAGAATTTTTCACTTTTTCCGGAAATTTTTTTCACTTTGTTTAAAAAACAGTGGTTGATCATGAAAATTCCAAATACAACTAAAACCCTGTTTTCACTTTCTTTTCACCTTTTTCACTTTGTACATTTAAACAGTCAATTCTTTGCAAAAATTATAACCTAACATATCTCCATCTTTAACTCTAACTTCAAAATTCTAAAAAAAAAAAAAATGGTTTTCATGAACAAACGGCTGCTTTGCCTCAATTGGAGAACTAGAAGTTTGGCCACACAATGAGTTATTTAGCCTTAATTGAAGCATTCTTTTTGGTAGGGTCTAGGAATCATGCAAGATTCTCCTTAAGAGAAAAAAAAAAAAACTAAGTACAATAAAACTGATTCTTGCTACCCACGTGCTTAGGGCTGTTCACAGTTTTGGTTAAAATCAAAACCAAACCGAAAATTTAACCAAACCGAATAAAAAAACCGACATTTGGTTTGGTATGGTTTGGTTTGGTTTTAAATTTGAAAAACCGATAATATTTGGTTTGGTTATGGTTATAATAAAAAATAACCGAATAAATAACCGAACCAAACCGATAATTATATACATAAAATTTATAATTATTTATATGTATAATATTAACTTTTCATAAATAATTAAAGATATTTTATACCTTTTAATTATTAATTTAATTTTGGTCTACTTATTTTTAAGGCGTATGTCTTAAAAGAATATGTCCAAGTCCAACAATCCAGCCAACTCTAATAAGTCGTAAGCATAAGGGTAAAAAGTAAAAACCCTATTATCTCTTTTCATTTTACGTTCTTGCACGTATGTTTTCCCTCAATATGCGACAAAAGTTCGCCGCAGTAGTAGTGAGAAAAAAGAGCTTCATAAGAAATTTGAAGAATGTAGAGAGATATTTGAATTGTCGCGGTAGTCGTAAATTGAAAAAGCAAAGACAAACCGACAATAACCAAAACCAGGTGGTTATTATTTTACTTGGTTTGGTTATGGTTTTAGACATTTAAAAACCGATTAAATTGGTTTGGTTATGATTTATAACCGACCCAAACCGAACCATGAACACCCCTACACGTGCTTAGGCAAAAAATGAAACCCTCACATACTAGTATTTGTCATACCGCCGCCTGAATATTCAGCTCTAAGGGGCCCTTCTTCTGGAAGCAGGAATCAGTCAGAACTCATTTCAAACACCTTTTCATTTACTTTTTCAATCTTTTCCCTTTTTCCTCACAACCCCATTTCTTGTATTTTATTACTACTGATAAAAAAAAATCCATTGAAAAAACTTTTTTTTCTATGTTACTTGTCAACTGCAATCTAAGAAACTCATTTTTACACTGATAAATAAGGGATAGGATTGTTCTTTTTTAACCCAATGCAAAGGACTAGGAGCTAAATCAAAGGTGGAGTCTTGAAGGATTCTTGAAAAAAAAAAAGTTGGGAATCTGACAATGCTTCTTTCACAGCATTTCAAGATTCAATTTTTGAGACACCATAGTTCTCATACTGAGTATATAGCTCATGGGAAAAGCTTAAAAGTTCCAAGCTTTAAGCAACTACTCTATAAGCCCACTAAGGGCATAAATATAGATAAAAATCTATGTCTACATACATTTAGGTGTGTAAAGCACAAATCTTTAGCTGTCTCTTTAGATGCAGCTAGTGAAAGTTGCAATCTTGAACAAAAATTTGAAGTGGCTCAAGAAAGTTGCAATCTTGAAAAAAAAATTGAAGTGGCTAAAGAAAAAAGCTTTTGGGGTGCTGTAAGTTTGGTTATTGGTACAGCTGTAGGGCCAGGAATGTTGGGATTACCTGCATTAACTGTAAAATCTGGTCCACTTCCATCAACTATATCCCTTTTATTGACTTGGGTTTATGTCATTTCCTCTATTATTCTTGTAGCTGAGCTTAGTTTTGCAGCAATGGAAGAAGATGGGGTTGATGAAGTTAGCTTCACTAGTCTTGCAACTAAGGCATTAGGCAGCAAAATTGGATCTTTTGTTGCTTTGGTTTATGCTTCACTAACTTTTGCTTTGTTGGTAGCTTGTGTTTCTGGCATTGGTTCAATAATTTCTCAGTGGTTTCCTAAAATCAATCCTATTCTTGCAAATGGGATATTTCCATCACTAGTTGGGATAGTTCTATGTTTGTTACCTTTTAAGGTTATTGATGTGACAAACAGGTGCCTATGCATTATAATGCTTTTCTCCATTACAGCATTAGTAGTAATTGGACTATTTGTTGGGAGAATGAGTATTCTTGATTCCTTTGGATTTGCTTCTTGGAGATTTTCCTCAGTCTTGCCTGCTATTCCTGTGGCTGTACTTACAATGGGGTTCCATGTAATTACACCATTCATTTGTAAAATTGCTGGAAACACTGTTCATGATGCTAGAAAAGCAATAATTCTAGGTGGGGTTATTCCTTTAGTTATGGTTGTATCATGGAATTTGATTGTTTTGGGACTTTCTGGGAACAATGGTTCATTTGTGTCGAGTGATCCGATATCGCTCTTGCTGTCTGTTAATTCCTCTGCTCTACCAGCAGTTCAAGGTTTTGCATTTTCAGCATTGGCCACTAGCTTGATAGGATATGCTGTTAGCTTCCCGAAGCAGGTTATCGATACCTTGGATTTGATCTTTACTAATTCTAGTCCATCTAGAGTAGGAAAAGTTGGTTCAGCCAGTTTCAGGTTGAGGCAAAATCTTGGAAATGCAGGGAAAGTCTCTTATGATGCTTCAGAAGTTAGAAAGGAATATGGTTTCAAATCTTTGCAAAGCATTGTGATGCCTTTTGTACTAGCTTTACCAGTTCTCATTGGTTCTTTCTTTCCTTCAACATTTTCAAGAGCTCTTGATTTTGCTGGGATTTACGCGAACTGCTTTCTGTTTGGCATCCTTCCCCCGGTGATGACATACATTTATCAGTACAGGAGAAAACTCAGGTATGCCAATAGTACAGTCAAACCTCTCTATCCCAACATCGTTTGTCCCGATATAGTTTGGCTGCTATACTGAAATGTTGTTATAGAGAACATATAATAGTAACATAACATGAAAGATGTTCCACTAAAAACATGGCTGTTGTGGAGAGGTCTGACCGTAGTACCACTAAAAAAGAGTATGAAAAAAGAAAAATAATGCACCATACTATAGAAATTAGAAACAATTATTATTTCAACTCATTATATGTTGTCTAAGACACCGCAAAAACAATAGCATGAAATTCTGCTAACATTTTATCTGGTGTTAATTTTTGACAGGTTAGGGATCCTCCCAGGAGGAGATGGTGTTCTACTACTACTTTTAACCATATCTGTTATTCTAGGCATTTGGCATTAGTCTTGTACTTCTCTGCTAGCTAGACTTGCACTATCAATACATGTAATTTTCCTAATTCTTGAAGGTTCAATGGAGAATACCAATTAAATTTAAAAGAGTTGATTGTTCTCAGAATTTTACATTGGTATCAACGCCATATGTAGCAGATGCATCTTGCTACTATATACATGGATCCCTTCAGAAAAAAAGAATGGATAAAGCAATTTATATAACTTGTATACCTATTGTTTGAACCATTGAGCTGTGGTAACAAATTTCACTTTGATGTAACACAAGAAAGCAGTAAACAAGCGCTATCAGGCCTGTCTAAGGCCCCGTTTGTCCATAGATATGAAAAAAAAAATCACTTTTTTTTTTGGAATTTTGGAGTTGGAGTTGTGTTTGGCCATAATTTTTGAAATTGTAGTTTTTGGTGAAATATAGTTGTAAAAAAAGTGAAAAGTGAAATTTTTTTGAAAAACAAGTTTTTTGAGTTTTTGGTATTCCGGAATACAACTTCAAGTTGTATTCGGAATTCTCATGGCCAAACGCTGATTCCAGAAAAAAGTAAAAAAAAAATTCCGGAATAAAGTGAATAATTCTTATGGCCAAACGGGGGCTAAATCTAATACGAGAGCTTCCTCTTGTTGCAGAATTCCTTTAAATTGTTTTAGCTACTGTGGATCACCTCAAACTAAAGTGTAATATGCTTGCATTCAAAAGCATATCCATTTTCCAGGTTCAACCGTCAATGTTGTATTGATCTTTTGTAACAAGTTACTTACCACCTTTTCAAATTAACAATATGAATTAACGAGTGGTCACAAACCATGCAGATCTAACGATACGTCATTTTTATATTCAATAGGTTTGTTACTTACGAGTGGATATTGGCTTTGTTTGGATGACCTTGAGAATGGTGATGCATATACAACAACAAACCCAGTGGAATCTCACAAGTGGGGTTTGAGGAAAGTAGTGTGTATGCAAACTTTATCCCTACTTTGAGAAGATAGAGAGGTTGTTTCTGATAAGACCCTTGGCTCAAAGAACGATGAAAAAGATGCAGTAGCAACAAGAAGAGACAATAACAAGATAATAAGATAACCGAGGCTAAAGAGACAACAGGTAATTCACCTACACATCCTCCTATCAAAGTTCATGTCCTCCGTGAGCTAAAGTTGAGCTCTGAAAAATTTGAGCTCTGAAAAATTAAAGTAAAAGAAAAACCATTTACCGGCAGAATCTCTCAGCTATGACCAAATTCTGACTTAACATCATTTGTTAAAGCAATTGAGTATGCATCCATGACCTTCATGATACGTATAATTGACCATACCTTACTGGTACTTTTTAAAAGATTATTCCAACTTTCACCTGACTGAACTTAGTTAAAGGGCAAAAGGCCCAGATGTGATCCTTGTTAAACTTGATAAAATATGCAAGTACTATCGAAAGAATCACCCAATTTAATTCACAAAGCACCATTCAAACAGCAAAAAAGAGGCATCTAAAGAAAGCATAAAAGAACATATTCAAGGGCATCCAACTTTGGACAACTAAGTTTTTGCACTAATAGTTGCTTGAATTAGGATCAATGTGAAATACGGGGTTTATTAACAATTCGAACAAATCCAAAAGGAATACATTATGATTCCACATTAGAAGTTAAGAACGGCTTTCAACTTTAACGGTGGCATACTTCAACCACAGCACAACCTACATTAATGAAGCAATTGAAGCAGAACATTCTATCTCAATTTCGCTTTTTCTTCTGAGGCCTCTGCTTTACTGGAGGAGGTGGAAAGACAGCACGGAAAGTCCATGCAGCCATTATTGCTCCTACGAAGGGACAGATCCAGTAGACGTAAAACTGCTCCCATGTGTTGTGCATGTTATTTATGTACGCCCAACCAAATGCCTGCAAATGTATAGCAGATAATCAGCTCTCTTATGAACTCGTTAAGAACTCATGCAGGCAAAAAGAAAAACAAATAAATTGCTACAGCAGTTTCTATACATATAATAGTATGTATTCAATTAGAAAATATCACTTCTCGACAAGAAATAGTCTCCATTTTGGGATACTACAAAATATTTGATACACTTTGAATTCCTTGCAGAATTCAAAATTTCATTTGATATATACTTACCCAAAAAGTTTCAGAGTTGGGGGGTGTTTGTGGTTCTAAATTTACTATGAATATGGATAGCATTCCGTTTATTTAAAAGTGTCGACAAGTGACAATATCTCATCTAACGGTCACCAATTATTATCGTTTTAGAGTACCAAAACTGTAGGATTACACTGGGTATGTTGTTGTTGTTGTTGTTGTTGTACCAAAATCAGTACAACAAAGGATGTTTTTTAAGTTTGCTTGCATATAAAATTAATGTTGATGAAAAGAAAAACCTCATTCCTTGAGAAAGCCAATCTTTACTTAATGCAATGACCTAAAACTAGTGGTCAAGCTACATAAGTTCACATGCAAGGAGAACTATTTTAGGTTGAAGGCAAGGCAAAAGTAACCAATAAGGAAACTAACAGTTAATTAAAGTTACTGCAAATAGAGATTTACGTCGTGTGACACAGCTACCTATAAAAGGCAACAGCAAATCACTGCCCAGGTACAACCAAGAAATATGATTTTTTTTTTATTTTTATTTTTTTTACAAGTAAATGCCAAGAAATATGATTTGCACAGATTGACAGATGGCATAGTTCAGACTAAATGACAGATGGTATGTATTGTTTGTCTAAATCCATTTTCTGTCGTCATCTAATTCCATTAGAATGAGGACAAATATCAGGGTTCAAATAGGTAATGTTCCAAAAATTAAAATAGTTCAGATTGGAAGGCATATAGTCCTAGAGCCCATTTGGCTTAGCTTATAAGTTGCTGAAAACAGCTTATAAGCTTATAAGCTGTTTTCAGCTTTTTTGATTGTTTGGTTGGCCAGCTTATAAGCTATTTTGTACTTAAAATAAACCCAAAAAAATAAGTTGGCCCGTTTGGCTTACCTTAAAAAAGCAGCTTATAACAGCTTATAAGCCAAAAAAAAAAAAAAAAAGTTGGGTTAGTAAGTTGGGCTACCCCAATTTTTTTTTTATTTTTCTTGTTTTCAGCTTATAAGCTGCTTTTTTTAAGCCCATCCAAATAGGCTCCTAATATGTTGTAGTTTGGGACTACAACCAGGGAATCCATTCTTGTCAATGTAAAAGGATTTATTTTTTCATGTAACTGACCAGCTTAAGACTCTTTCGTAAGACTAAGAATTACTGCAATTAAGAATAATGAGTATAATGAAAAGAGCAAGTTACATTATAGCTAAGTTAAAAAGATTGCATCTTAAAGACAAACTTTCTGCTCTAGTTGAAGGTTATTCAACCAAATAAGGACAGATACACCTGAAGAGGAAAGAAAGCTCCTTCATTGCTTGCACATGGTCTATGCAAAAAATCAATTTCGGAGAATCTTGCATCACACTCCAACCAAACAAACCATTACTAAATCCAGTGGAGTACATCTCCATAAAAGCATCCCATTTTTTTTGTCACAAAAAATAAAATCAATAACAGGCAAATAAAAAACCTGGGTTAAAATGGAAAGATCACCAAAAAATGACTTAATTTAAGTGGTCCTTTTCCGGTCAAATGAAATAGGTCCAAACCAAGGCAAAGTTTGGGGGCAGGTTAAAGAAATTTAAGATGCGAGTGAAGATCTATCATAACTCTGGATTCCAAGGGCAGGTATTTTGAGAGTTGGAAAGGGCCTTGCTTCAAGAAGAAGTTAGATTATATCTTACGGGTATTGAAACAATTGTTATAAATTAACAAAGTCTATGCTTAGGCATATCTTGATTTTAAGTAATTGTATCTAAGTTTTCCCCTTTCTATTGCAAGTCAAGCCACCATTTTGACCTCATATGGCTGGAACTAATTCAGGCTCGCTAATGTCAAAAGTAAATGCAACCATCCAATCTAGCTAGCGAGTTCGACCAAATAGGCTATAAAGACAGCCAAACACAAATGCACGAGAAAAGTTACAAATTCTCTTTATACATTAAGGTCAAACAAACAGTAGTAAAAAGGCCTAGAGCAGATAAGAAGTTCATACATTAAGCAATATAATAAGCTCCAAGATCTAAGAACAGCAAAAAGAGCTAGTACTTACATTGGCTGGATTCATAGAAGGTCCGGTGTATTTTGAACCTGCAACTACCATGGTAACAGTTGACATTGCAAGTAACCAATTCTTTAGAAGTGCATTTTTAGGACCCTTCAGGACAATGAGAAAGACCAGAAAGGTCATTCCGAAAGTCAAGATTCCCTCAGCAATGGCTCCATTGTGCAAGTCAACTTTCAAGGAAGGCCCACCTAGCATGTGCTTGTACTGCGTAGGAATAACCTCCAATATTGCTAGTGCACCAGCAACTGCGCCAGCAGCCTGTGACAGTTCAAAGACGATATATAAATATTTTCAAGATATCAGACATGGATGGATTCTTGAATTTGAAGTTTTAGCAGTTATTGTGGAGAACTCTCCAACTTTTAATGAAATACTGTAAGACTTTTTTGATAATCACAGAAACGGTGTAAGGCGTGCCATGAAAATTGAACTTTAGGTGCTCTATCTTGGATTTTACAAATAATATTGTGTGTTCTAATGGAAAACCAAACACTGGTAATCTGAGCTTCGTATAGGTGATCTTGATGCCTGGATAAAAGAGGGAAGGTTAGGTTAAGGAGGGAAGGGTTAGGTTAACGGGCAACTTAAAATCATTAGACATGATGACCTTTCTATATCAAACAGATTTCTCAGCACCATCTATTAGTACAAATGTACGATAGCACCCTGCCACTATAATAGTCACCCCACCATGACAAATTTAAGCAAAACCGTATAGACAGCGGGCTACACCTAGCTTAGCCTATCCTATATCAGTTTTGACAGGAGTTATTTTTGCTGATATTCTCCTCTCTTCAAAAAGGAAGCTCTCACTCTATAAGGTCTGGCAAGTTATTGGGGATAACCAGAATGTAGTAGTCCGAGGCAAATTTGCATATTCCCTATTTGCCTATCTGTCAAAAAAAAAAAAATGGACTCAACCTCTAAACACTTGCCAAAAAGAAGGATTCAACCTATGTTAGAAAAGAGAGAAGCATGTCTTTTACAGCTTCATATAGACAAATCCAACTAGTTTCGGACTTCGGGAGCGGTTGATTTTCCAGAAAATTAAAACTCTAATTCCATTATTACTCAAAAATTCAAGCAAAATAAACAACAGCTAGGCCTCTGTCCCAAACAAGTTGGATTGCGTATATGAATACTTATTAACCATGTTTCTCCATTTAAGGTCAACTCAAAATTCAATCAAAATCAACCATGTAAATACATAACTGGACCCAAAAAAAGCATTCAGAAAAATCAAGCAAAATAAACAACAGCAACCCAAACAAAGAAGTTAGGGTCAGTTACACGAATCCTCACTGACCATGTTTCTCTCTTTAAGCTCAACTCAAAATTCAAGCAAAAAATGATATATCAACAGAAGTTTTTGCAGGGATTTCCCTTCAAACGCACTGGTCTTTAATTTTTGCTCCTCATATCTATGGTCTTTAATTTTTTCCCCTGCTACGCTCGGTATAAGTTCTGTAATATTTTTATTTTAGGAAACTGAACTTTTGCTTCGCTCAGCATAAATTCAGTAGGAATTAAGTTCCCTCAGCATAAGTCAGGCTTTTATGGAATTTGACGTGGAGTTCGAAAGTTTTGTTGGGTCCGGCATTACTTGGGTGATATAATCTAAACTATGCCGAGTGAAATCTATACTTATACTGCGCGAAAATTGCTGAAGGGCAAAAATTAAAGACCTACGTAGCAACTGGACCCAGAAAAGGGTTCAAAAAAATTCACTTTAAAAGTGGAAAGCACAAATCATTGAAAAGTATGAAACAAAAACAAGAACCTGAGCAGCAAATCGGGTATATGAATCCTTTTTAAGCTCCAACTCAAAATTCAAGCAAAATCAACCATATAAACACATCACAACTGGACCCACAAAAGATTCACTTAAAAAAGGTAGAAACAATGAAACAAAAACAAGAACCTGAGCAGCAAATCGGGTATATGAATCCTCACTAAACATGTTTCTCCATTAAGCTCTAACTCAAAATTCAATCAAAATCAACCATATTAACACATAACAACTGGACCCACAAAAGATTCACTCCAAAAAAAAAAAAAAAAAAAAAAAAAAAACTTTGAAACAAAAACAAGAACCTGAGCAGGAAATAAACAACAGCGTCCCAAACAAACAAGTCGGGGTCCGCTATATGAATCCTCCGTAGCTATACGAATCTTCACAGACAATGTTTTTCCATTTAAGCTCTAACTCAAAATTCAATGAAAATCAACCATATAAATACATAATAACTAGACCCCTAAAAGGATTCATAAAATTCATTTAAAAAGCAGAATCTTCAAAACAAAAACAAGAACCTGAGCAAGAAATAAACAACAGCGTCCCAAACAAACAAGTTGGGGTCGGCTATATGAATCCTCAGTCGCTATACGAATCCTCACTAACCATGTTTTTCCATTTAAGCTCAACAAAATCAACCATATAAATAGATAACAACTAGACCCCTAAAAGGATTCATAAAATTCACTTTAAAAACAGAAACTTTGAAAGAAAAACAAGAACCTGAGCAGGAAATCTGGTGGCAACAGAGAAGAGAGAATCTTTTCCAACACCAGCAGCATAAAAAGCTGCAGTACCAGCAGGATTAAAAGCAGCACCACCCAAAGCATCACCAATTATACCAAACACAAAAAACAACACAAAAAGAAGCACAGTAGTAATAAACAATGAAGCCATTCCTTGTGCAATCCCAAAAGCAGAAGCAATAAGGAAAGTGCAAACCCCAAGGGTTGATGAACAAAATACCCACATCAATGTTAACACAAAATCACCCAAAGCTGCTTTTACAGCACCCATTTTTTTTCAAGATTGAAAATACAACAATCTTTGGAACTTTTGTGAATTGTTATATTAAAGAGAAGAAGAATGATATGGTGATGATCAACCTAATATATATTTGAAAGAGAAATAGAGATTGATTAGAAGTATATTTGGGATTGTTAATGGCTTAATTTGCCACCCGTTATCTTGTTGGATTAGAAGAATATGGATTATTATTAATTACTTAATTTTATATTCTTATTCTATTTTGGGTTATCTTGTTGTTTCCCATAATGATTTGTCCCCTAGAGTTTCGCTACCATAAATATGATTTAGTTATTTTTTATTTATATTTTAAAATCAAACACTCAAACTTTTGATATTCTACGTGATAATTTATTATGAAAAAGGGTGGAATTTGCCCATGTTTTATCCGAAATTAAGCAATTTTGTCCCCCATTAAGATTTTAATCTCACATCAACCGGTCGTTAAGAATCTCATTTCGGATCATAATAAAAGTTGAGAGGTAATTTTTTTTTTTTCAAAAAAAAAATCTTGAAGAATTAGGATAAGTAGAGTCCACTAATTTTACGTTGAAACTTCCTTAAACGACAAAGGCAAACACAACATGATTTACTTATGACAAGAGTATAAATAAATCAATATAACGGAAGATAAAATTGAACAATTTCAAACGGTAAATACACAACTTTGGGCCTTTCCTCATTTATTATAGATTCCTATTGTATGGGGTTTAGATGTTTAATTTAATTTTGATATAGTGAAGATTCCTAACTATGTAAAACCAATATTGATGAGTATTTTAATAAGGATTAGGACATCAGCATGGGATTGGATGGTTTTAGTTGTTTCATATTATTTGAATCCTATTTTGTTTGGTAGTAATGTTTCATTAAATTCCTTGACTTGACGGCATGAACCATCTTACCATCTTGGATTCTTGGTGGGACTTGGCTTAATAAATTGTGTAGTCATATTCTATTTACACACTTCTTCTTCGTGAGGAACTTTTTACATATCTAACCGTTTTCAAGATATATTTAACACACAACATTTTATTCACGTGATCAGTGTGTATCTTACGAACAAAATATACACAATCTTGAAACGGGGAGTTACATGCATCCAAGGGCACTTCTCCGAAAAATCATACTATATAAATACACAAAAAAAAAATTATATATACATACTATGTGTTGAACCCTCTTAATTTCTTCGTATATTTACTTATTTATATTTTGATCCCTTAGTAAAAATTCTAGTTCCGTCATTGATCTTAATGTATTCGTGTTCTTAAGCTTTTTTTTTTTTTCCAAGTAAAATCGCGAAGAGAACCTCACCTTTAAATTGAGGATAATTCCAAAAAGAAACTAAAAACTCGAGACAATGACAAAAACGGTCACTTATGTTTGAGGGTTTGTTCAAAATAGTTCCTTAAGTATGCATTAACAGTTTTGGTCTTTTAAGCTTTCAAATGTTAACACTTAAATGTTATATTTGAAGGAAACTGGGGGAAAAAATAGCGGAAACTCACATTTAGAGGCATAATTTTTGTAGTTTTGATATTTTAAATTTAATTCTAGAGTCTAGTGCAACTACTTGAGGTTTAATTTTTGCTATTTTTAAAAAATTATTTTTAGTGTCTAGTGTAATTTTTTGTGTTGCATATTTTATGATTTGATAGAACTTTCTTGGTGCTTATAGCACAATCTTTTATTTTCCTATTGTTTGTCAAATCTAACAGGCAAGAGTTTAGTCAATATTTAACGGAGACTAAAATGTTAACTTTTAACAACTTTAAATAACTAAAACTACTGAATGCATACTTAAGGGACTATTTTGAACCTATCCTCAAACAAAAGGGACCATTTTGAAATCTTGTTTGGACATGAATACAACTTGAAAAAATGTTTAAATTTTTGTGAGTAATTTGAAATGAAAAAAATGTGAAAACAAGTATTTGGAGTTTTTCAGATTCCCGAAATTCAACTTTCAGGAAATTATAGTAACAATTCTATATCCAAACAATTTCAAAAAAAAAAAAAGTGAAAATTATCCATGGCCAAACAGGCCCTTAAAACTCTACTTTCATTATAACTCAAAAATCAAATACCTGAGCAGGAAATCGAGTGGCAACAGAGAATAGCGTATCCTTTCCAACACCAGCAGCATAAAACGCCGCCGTTCCAGCAGGATTAAAAGCAGCACCACCCAAAGCATCAGCAATAATCCCAAACATTAAGAACAACACGAAAACAAGCACAGTAGTAACAAACAAAGAAGCAATTCCTTGTGCAATTCCAAAAGTAGATGAAATTAAGTAAGTGAAAATCCCAATTGTTGAAGTACAAAATATAACAATAAATGTCATAGTAAAATCAGCTATTGATGCTTTTACAACACCCATTGGAGTTTGTGAATGAATTGTGTGTGTTAGTTACTGAAATGATGAACTTGGTATTGAACTATAGAGTATATATTAGAGAAATGGAGATTGTTAGAATTTAGAAGTAAATTTGGTAGGAAATTGGGATTGTTATGGTTGTTTAGTAAGTAATTTTAGCACACTTAACACCATTTTGGCTGAATTGTGTTTACTTTTATAATCATGATTTGTCCCCTAGCTAGAGTCTCCCTGTGATATAGGAGTGTCTTTTATTGTTCTTACCTCGTGTTTGGTATTTTTATGGGACCCAATTAAGTTCAGTACACGTCGAAAAATCCACAGTAGGTAGGAGTTTGGCCGCGCGAATTCATATCATGATTTCAAATTATAAGATGAAATCAGCGTTTGGATATACGATTCATGAGATGAAATTCTAAATCATTCAAAATGCATGAGTTGAGATTTCAAATCATGATTTCAAAAAAATTTAAATATAAAATTTGCGGTTAAAGTCCAAATATGCCCCTAACCTTTGCGAAATTGTACACATTTGCCCGTCGTTAAAAGGTTGGTGCAAAGATGCCCCTAACATTTTTTTTTTTTGCCATACATGCCCTTGAGTTAACGGAAAATATTGGAGGGCATATTTGTTCAGTTTCACAAACATTAGGGGCATATTTGAGCCTTTGAAATTCCTGAATATTACGGCGAGAATAGTTCTCGATTTTTTTGTAGTGCACTTTATGCTAGCCAATAATTTATCAGAATCGCATTTTGCAACTCCACACTTATCGTACAACCCTTCACTTTTTCTCTTATTCTTTCACTTGTTTTATGAAATGTCGGAAGGCCGAGTTCTTCAAATAGGTTGTGGAAGGGTTTGTGGATGTGGAGTTGTGGAAGGGACTATTGTGGACGTGGAGTTACGCACTCATCTCACTTATGGACTTCAAATAACTCTACTAACTTTCAGTTATGCGTGAAATTCACGAAAGAGCCAAACCACATTGAATGTTATGTAAGAAACTGTATAAATACTTAAAATGTGATACTCTTTCTATTATTATTATCGAAATTTTGAGCACCGCGGGAGACATTTTTTCATGTGTCATAAGTCTAATATAAGTTATCTCCTTTTTTATGTTTATGTTTTATTGCGGTAATTGTTGCATCCATTATTGTGTAGATATTGGAACTGAGAAGTCAAAAAATATCCAGAAAGAACAACAAATTGAAAAATAAAAATGGTATTATCATTAGTAAAAAAAATCTTTTGAAAAGGGAAAATGATGCTCTTGTGTGAAAACAGTCTTTAAAAGATGTTTGTAATTGCATCTGCTCTTTTAGTTGTATAATTTTGATGTAATACAATGGTGGATGGATTGTAATTACAAATGTTTTTTTATGTTTTGGAATGCAATGATATTTTGTGCCATAATATTCAGGAATTTCAAAGGCTCAAATATGCCCCTAACGTTTGCGAAACTGAACAAATATGCCCTCCAATATTTTCCGTTAACTCAAGGGCATGTACGGCCAAAAAAAAAAAACGTTAGGGGCATCTTTGTACCAACCTTTTAACGACGGGCAAATGTGTAAAATTTCGCAAAGGTTAGGGGCATATTTGAGCCTTTGCCGTAAAATTTGAACCATAAGTTTATATGTTATAAAAAAAAAATCGTAAGTTGGTAGATATTTTTAACAATTACTCCCACCAATCATTTACCAACCTCATTAACGTCTACCAGCCGTTATTTATGTTGGTACCATGTGGGAGGATTATATTAAAGAGTAGTTACATTATAATTCTTGTTAAATTTTCATTTTTATTGAACTAAAGTTTGATCAATTGATATTGTATTTTTTAGAAAGGCCTTCTAGTAGCGTATTAATTTTGTTATGAGCTATGACTCGCTCATTTGGTATGATTGTATAAGAATTGGGAAAGTTTTGATAGTTTTCACAACTTGTGGGGTTTTTACGTTTATAGAAAAAATTCAACTTAAGAAATCCAAATTACATGTTCAAACATGATTTCATCTCATGGTTTCAAATCATGTCCAAATGGCTCTTAGGAGTAACGCATTCCCTAGCAAAAGGCAATCGACTTTGAATTCAGGAGACGGACCCAAAATCTCTTGTTCCCTCAAAGAGTGTTCATTTAGTCGTTTGTACACTCCTTAAGAAAATATTAACTCCTGAAAAAAATAAATAATTTAACTAAAATGTTATTAATTAAATAGGCATTGAGATTTAACCACTTAACACTTTATAAAAATAAATCTGAAAAGATAAAGTTAATTCTTTCTTGATTTGGTAAGTGAACACTCTTTTTTAATCAGACTAGAAAATAAAAATTAAGTGGACACTCATTTTGATCCAGAAAAAATATTAAGGATGAAATATTTATCATTCCACCACAATTCTCATCTCATATTGGTTGTGGTATATCAATATTATACATGTCTGGAAGGAGCCAATGAAGATATAGATTTCTTGGTAAATAAAGAATATTGATATGAAGAAAGAATTCTTAATTTGAAAAATGCGCTAAAGGAAATGAAGCCTACAAATATGAAGAAATTTTGTAACTAATGAAACATTTTTCAGAATTTTAATTTTTTTAGCATACCAAAAAAGAGTTTTATTGCTATCAAAGAGAAGGATATACATATCACGCTATTCGAGCTACTGTAAAAGATTGTAAATATTTGGGAAGTCAACAAAATTAATACTGTTAAATATATCTGAAAGGAGGTAAATTAGGGTCATTCAAGGAAATAAAGTTTTTTCTTGTGACAAATTTGAGCCAGACCTACTAATGATTTAAACTTTTACTTATTTTTTTCAGTATACAAAAACAAAAAGATACAAATATTATTTTATATATTTAAAATTAAATATTTAAATTTCTTGTATAAAAATTCTACATGACAATTCATCATATGGTTTCTATTTTATGGGGTTTACGTGTTCTTCCTTTTTTATTATTTCTATAAGTTCTACGGTTCTAATCTGTTTTTTATGACCAGAAAATACAGTCTATTATATTTGCAAATTGTTTAAAATTTTAAATGCATCCCATGTGCAACATGCCTTTCTAAAATAGCACCTGTCCATTAGGTTTTTCATTCTTCTCCATTTCTCGGCGCCGAAATGTTTAAATATTAGTAATGACAAAAACGTGGCTAGTAATGAAATTATGAATATAGCTTATTAATAAAAATACGGGATTAGCTTATAACTTATGTGTTTACGTAAATCCAGTAGCTTTCGATCGTTGTATAGCATATATGTTAAAAAATTCATTAAATATTTATAGATTTTGATTATAAAATCTATTATTAGTGTATATTACTTTGACATAGTTGTAAAATCTCATAAACTTCAAACTTTGAATCTACCTCAAATTGAATGACTAACTTATTCTACAAATTACCTAACATTTAAAATAAATGGAATTAGAACGTGATGAGATGATTTAATATATTGTATATTAATTTATATGTGTACGTCAACTTGTCATTTTTGGCCTCGAGCAATCATTAGAGGGTCGTGCAAGAACACCTCACAGCCAAAGGATGGCCAAATAACGTCGAATAGCTAGACAAACTTGGGCTAAATATCTATCTTTGCAAATAACCTCGTGTAATGCAAAGAACAAATAAATTATCCCCTCTCATATTCAATTTTTATTTTAAGGCTGATTTAATGTTTATTTGAATAGCCATGTTAATGGCTCATTAAGATCTTTTTAATAGTCGAGTTAATGACTCATTAATTCTCTTTGACCCCTTCATATTTTCAGCCTATATTAATCATCCTTCTTGGTGAATTACAAAACAAAAAAATCATCTCTTCTTTTTCTTGAAAGTTTTCTTTTCCTTCCAATTTAAAGCAATTTTGTTTGTCTGAAACTCCAAACTTCTCATATCTAATGCAAGTATTTGGAAGGAATCTTAGGATGACGTACTAAACGACGTTTGCGCGCATAAATCGCCGGCGAAAGATTGCCACAATGTGATGATCCGATAAGTTGATTATCATTACGCTCGCTTCGTTTTCTTGATTAATATTGTTAATATTTCCAACATTGATTCTATCATTCTGTTCGTTTCTTGATTAATATTGTTAATATTTCCAACATCTATAACAATATTTCTCATAGTTTGTTTAATACTTTAATGATCGGCTCCTTCTTATATAATCTTCAGAGTATCACCCACAGGTTTGTTCCATCTTTCATATCTGCCAACAAATTAAATGAAGTGTAAGAAAGAACAATTGAATTGAGGTTGCAGAATGAATTCATCAAAATATGATCTTCAAATGAATTCATCAAAATATGATCTTCGATCAGTTGGTGTTTACTTTTATGAAGAAAGTACTTGTCGATCCGAGAGTAAAATGTTCTCATTAGTATAAGGTCGTCGTATCATGAAAAGTTATGAAAATTGACTTCTTGAATTTCCTTTTCATCTCACCATAGAGCTCAGAAAAAGGAAGAGATGAGAGAGCATGCAGTGTGTGAAATGACCGAGAGGGGACCTTTTATTTGTTCTTTTATTGCAGTACCTCGATGTAACATGTACGCTTGCTATTCGCGACTGTACTAGACCTTCGACCAGGCATTAAGAAAAGAGCTACATTTCTCTTCAGAGAAGATATGATCTACAGATCCCATTTTTGGGTTCAAAACAGCAACAACTCTCAGAAATAATCACCTGGCCAAGTTTTTATTTAATGTTATCCATAGGATTGTTTCAAAACAATGGTTTCCTTACTCGGAAATGTATATTTAGAGGAATGTTTTATGACTGGGCCCAAATCAGTATTTAACATATGGGCCACTGGACAAACTGCATAGGCCAATTTGCACGACTGTCCTTATTCGGGAATGGTCTTTAATTTTTACTCCTCAAGTTGCTGGTCTCTAATTTTTGTCCTTCAACTAAAAATTCATGGGTTTCGGGTTCAAACCTCGCATAGTCAAAAATGAAAATAAAAATCTCGAAATAGAGTTTGAATTCGCAAGATAGAATTTGCCTGCAAAACTCTACCTTAAGGCAGAGTTTGCTACCTTATAACATAGAGTTTGCCTTAAGGTAGCAAACTCTCCTTTATAAGGCAAAGTTTGTCTTCAGGCATAAGACAAACTCTACCTTAAGAGTTTGAATTCAAAACTTTGTCTTGTAATTTTTTATTTTTAAAATTTTGACTGAGCGGGGGTTCGAACCCAGAACTCATGGATTTCTAAGTCGAAGGATAAAAATTGAAGACCAACAATTTGAGGGCCAAAAATTAAAGACCAGTGCCTTTGAAGGGCAATCCAGGCAAAAAAAATAAAAAATAAAAATTGCATACGAGCCTTATGCAAAAGCAGGCCAACACCATTTTAGGTGGCTATGTTTGGAATTCAGGGTGATAAATAGTGCTGGAGCAACTTGAGTTATGCGAATTGTTAAAGAATGTCGGGTCCTTTGCACTTTTATCCCTATTTTGTGTTGGTCTTTGGCCCTCAAAACAAACAACTTTTTTCGAAGCATAAGTTTAAATTTTTGTATCATAATATTTCACAAGTTATGCCCTGTATTCTTAAAAAAATTATGACCCGCTAGACATAAGTTCTATATTGAAGGATAAAAATTAAAGACCAGTCCATTTGAACTTTGAAGGACAACAATTAAAGACCAGCCCATTTGAAGGGCAAACCGTGTAATTTCATCAAGAATGTTTGTTCCTCTCATTCATTTTCTCCGAGTCTATATCCATTCCTATCACTATACTTATATAGTTACCCCCAAAGTATATATTATATTAATTTGACTTGGTTATAAAATTAAAAAATGATTCGATTTAATTTTCTCTAAAGTAAAAATCGAGTCAAATCACACATTTACTTTTCATTAACATGTCAAGCAAAACGAGATGAACGAAATATTTAAATGAAATTAAATACCTTTAAGCTTAATATAATGTTATATATATATATATATCGTGAGTCGGCTACCGACGTGCAAGTCCCCATAACATTGCACTATCTGTTCAGGTGATGTGATCCATTATGGGCGCCTTTAAACTCGTTTACTCTTCATCATCCCTACTGCCTTTTGACTCTACTTCAGGGGCGGTCCTGTGGTTTAAGTGGGTTCATATGAACCCACTTCGTTAAAAAATAACACTGTATATACATGTATATTTAATCTGATTTTAAAAAATATATATGTATATACAGTGTTATTTATATATTTCTTATATATTGAACCCACTTGATAAAAATTCTAGGTCCGCCACTGCTCTACTTTAAGATATTTTAAGTCATTGATTGCACAAAACGTGTTCTTTCATCTATCTCAAAAGAATCATTACCAAAGAGATTAATTTGCTTGCTTAAATAATGTTTGACCTATATATGTATGTGTCACCAATTGATTACGGGTCTGAGCTGATTAGGGTGTATTCAGTTTTTTGGAAAATGTTTTTTAAGTTTTTCATATTCGTTTGATAAAAAAATTTAAAAAATATTTTCTTTAAGAAATCAAGTTTCCTAAAATTGTGTAAAATAATTTCCGCAGGTAAAACAAGTTTCACGAATGGCATTCCACCAACCACCCCACCACCACTTAACCCACCCTCCAACCACTCAACCCACCCCCAATCAACCACCCCATTAAACGCCAACCACTCTCATCACCCCACCCCTACGCACCACTCACCCCTCCAAGAAAAGAAATTTTTTAAAAGTTTTAAATTCTTTTTTTTGTTGTCTTTATACACCCCCACCCCCACCCCCACCACCTTCCAAAAAAATATATAATTTTTTTAAAAAGTTCTAATTTTTTTTTTAGTTTTCTACACCACCCCTCCCCCATACCCCCTACCCCCTCCTGAATTTTCTATTTCATATATTTTATTTTATTTTCATAAAAATGAGAATTTTGGGTGGTTAAATTTGGTGTGGGGTATTTGGTGATCGGGGAGGGGGGGCAAGGGGGGCGGGGTGAGGGTAAGAAAAAATTTCCTATTTTTTATAAAAAATTATAAAAGTAAATAAAATAAAAAAATTCAGAGGGGGTGCGTGGGGGTGGGGCGAAAGCAGGTGGGGTTGGTGGGGCTTGAGCGGGTATTTTCCGAAAAATATTTTCTACTAACCAACCGAACATTAGAAAATAAGTAAGAAATTTATTTATTTTTCAATAACACATTTTCCGACATACCGAACACACCCTTAATCATCAATGACTGTCTCAGAGTAGGTTCTTTACATCACACCTTTCGCTGAATCATATGTGAACGCAGAATATTTTGTGTACTAAGCTGACGTTTGACATTATCAGCAGAAATTGAGTTAATATAATAGGTAAATCGTGAAGTGGAGTCTTGAAGTAATAATAAAGTTGTCTCTGTTTAACCTACACGGCACTGATTCGAATACTGAAACTATAACTGATATTTGCGTCAAAATAGATGGTCTACATCACATTTTCCTAGTGTGACCCTTTTGGCCGACCTTGCATAAAGCAAAATGCTTCACGCATCAAATGTCGTCTTCTAATATTAAGTACCCTTTCAAATCAAGCATGATCTGATAATAGATAATATAATGAATACTTGTTATAACTAGTTAAATTATACTTATAAACGTATAAATATTTACATACTCATGGGTTTGTCTGAATTATTGACCACCACTAAATGGTACAGTGTCAGACAAAGTCTATTCTGTCTAACACAGCAACAGCCCCTTATGGTAGGAGATTCTGTTTCCACCCTGTTTCACTTTCACTCACATTCCTCTCTCAATTTCTTTTTCTACATATATTCTCCTTTTTTATTGATTCTTATAGCCTTTTCAATTTATCAGCATCTCAATTCCTTTGTCAAAATCCCTCTTCTTCTTCTTTTTTTTTTTTTTTTGTTCAAGATACCATTTTTGCTACAATAAGTTCCAAGATTCTGCTTACCCATCAGCCAAATTCATCAGCTTTTCAATAAAAATCTTTCTTTTAGTGAAAAGATTGAAACTTTTTCTTGTGAGAATATTGGGTATTTCAGCTTTTGTGTTCCCCTGTTTATCTTCTGGAGAAACATGTTGAAACTTGGTGTTTTAGTAGTATTATGTTTTGTGGGGTATTTGGGTGATCATAATATATGTGTTGAAGGCTTAGGAGTAAACTGGGGAACTATAGCAACACATTCATTGGAGCCTAAAATAGTGGTGCAAATGTTAAAGGACAACGGTATTAAGAAAGTGAAGCTCTTTGATGCAGATAAATCCATCATGAATGCACTTAGAGGTACTTGGAGCGGAGCTATAAGTCTCTCTACGAGTTTAGCAGAACTTAGTAGCTTTGACCCAGATTCTGTAGATGTGTTTAAAAAGTCATTTAATCCAGAACGCATGAACTAAAAATTCTGGTTTCGCCTCTGCAGGTACGGATATTGAAGTTATGGTTGCAATTCCTAATGATCTGCTTCTTACTATGACTGATTATGATCGAGCTAAAGATTGGGTCAGACACAATATCAGTCGTTACAATTTCAAAAATGGTGTCAACATCAAGTAAGATTACATCTTTTTTTTCATCCTTTCATTTTCCATTCTTGTGTGTGGATTGCTTTTTTCTGCATTTATGGTTTTTTCATATGGTTTTTCAATCTAATATGTGTCATCTTCTCCATCTCTTTTTTATCTTTTCAATATAGATGGTCTCCGGATTAGCTTGCGCCACATGTCGACTATTTCATCAAACACTTTTTATCTCCTATGTCCACCAAAACTTAAGCAGATAGGAAGATATCACGTAGCGTCTTTTATTTCTAATTGAGATTGAACTCTGCTCTCACGTGATCATACTTCTCTTTTTAGTCTGTTCCAAAAAGAATATCATACTTCTGATTAACGTGATTATAGTTATACAAATGTCTATGACTTATTTTAATCGCGGGTTTTAAGTCTTTCCTTATTTCTTAAAACTCGATCCCAAAATATCGCCACATAGATTGGGATGGAGGGAGAAGGTTACACCCCTAAATTACATTTTAATATTCATTTTTGCTTGCATGATTGCAATTATATATCCTTCTAGTCAAATTACCTCATAGTTTGAGCTTGTAATTCTTTTAGTCATATGTTTATGAGCTATTTGGTTATTGAGTGATTTATCAGTAAGCTAGCAACTTCTGTTTGCGTTCAGTTTATTTTGATAATGAAACTCTGTTCTTGATCTACGCTACTTTCATGTGCTCTACGCTGACATTTTATGTTCATAATGAATGTGATCTTATTATAAATTTCAATTCTAACTTCTTTTTTCATTCTATGGTACTATTTCCATGTGCTGTTCCTGCTTGCGTAGTGTTCAAAGTAGTAAATGCAAGATATTTGGATCTGTGCATTGAGTTGGAGTCTTTTTTAGTTGGTCCAGCTCTTTATGATACCAATGATCCAATTTGCCTTAATTATATGCCATACTTTCAGTTAGCAAAATCTATTAAAGAAGCTCAATCATTATTTGCAAGTTGAAGTTTGCCCATCATTATTTGTATACGCTGAACTACCGGATTCAAAATTGTACTCATCAAATGTCAAAAAATGTTATTTGATGAGGTATTTCGAGTAAAACAATAGTTTCCATTCAATTTTTTTAAACGTGAAATTCATATCCAAATACTCATTTTTCCAACTCCAATCAACTATTGTCGTAATGCCTACTTAGTCTCGTCTATTTTACTATGTTTGCAGATATGTGGCTGTAGGTAATGAGCCTTTCTTAACAGCCTACAACAACTCCTTTCTGAACTCAACTTTCCCAGCACTGCAAAACATTCAAAATGCACTAAACCAAGCTGGAGTCGGAGACTCCATAAAAGCAACCGTACCACTAAACGCCGATGTCTATTTTTCACCAGAATCTAATCCTGTGCCTTCTGCTGGTAGATTCCGGCCCGACATTGCTGAACTAATGACACAGATTGTTCAATTTATGAGCAAGAATCAAGCACCTTTTACAGTAAACATTTACCCCTTTCTAAGTCTTTATGCCAATGAACATTTCCCAATTGACTTTGCTTTCTTTGATGGTGGTAACACCCCTGTTAACGATAACGGGGTCGAGTACACGAACGTATTTGATGCCAATTTTGACACCCTGTATTCGGCCTTAAAAGCAGTTGGTTATGGGAACATGCCCATTCTAGTTGGAGAAGTTGGTTGGCCTACGGATGGTGACAAGAACGCTAACTTAAACAACGCGTATCGGTTCTACAGAGGACTATTCATGAAACTTGCATCCAACAAAGGTTATTTCTCTCAATATTTTGTACTCTCTTTTATATAGTGGATTTCTCATCTCCGTTTGTGGATCACTAGCAGAAAGTGAGGCTATGGCGACAGTTTTTAAATGTCGTATTAAGTTTCGTAAGTGTCGCAAAATCACTTAGTGACATTTATCTTACACTTGGTGCAATTGTCGTAAATTTCAGTGTCGGGAATTTTCCGACATTTATATTAGTGTCGGTAAATGATTTACAACTTTTTTGAAATGTCACGTTTAATTTTGTGATTTAGTATACTGTCGGTAAATAAATAGTGACATTTATTTACGACTTTTATAAAATGACAGAATAATGAGTTTCTAGCTTATTGACATTTAGAAGTGTCGGGAATTTGAGTAACTAGTGACACTTATGCAACACATCTTGTCTGATTTATCGTCTTTCGAGGTTTGTTTTGTTAGCTTCCGCATGACACCTGATTATTTTGATCTTAACAGGAACACCCCTTAGGCCTGGATACATTGAAGTTTACTTATTTGGACTAATTGATGAGGATGCTAAAAGTAGTGCTCCTGGTAATTTCGAGCGACACTGGGGAATATTTCGATACGATGGACAACCAAAGTTTCCTATGGACATTTCAGGACAAGGGCAAGAAAGACATCTTATTGCTGCAAAAAATGTGCAATATCTACCCAAAAGATGGTGCATGTTCAATCCAAATGCAAAAGATTATAATATGAGCAAACTTGCTGATAACATTGATTATGCTTGTACACACTCAGATTGTACAGCATTAGGATATGGTTCTTCTTGCAATAATTTGGATGCTAATGGAAATGCATCATATGCATTTAATATGTATTATCAAGTTCAGAATCAATTGAATGTGAGCTGTGATTTTCAAGGACTTGCTATGGTGACTGACAAGGATTTATCTCAAGGGACTTGTAATTTTATTATTCAGACAGGTATTTACTCTTTTTCTCACAAGGTTTTGCCAGGGATTGTTGTATTATTAAGTGGTTTCACATTTCTTTTATTGTAGATATATGTGTGTGTAGATAAATTTACAAATGTGTTGTTTTTGATAAATAGAGATTGTATTCAAGACTATGGGGTTTGTATTCAAGACTATGGGGTATCTTACCCTTCAATAAAAGTTCATAGGATTTGTGTTTTTTGTTCCAATTCTCAGATTCTTTTGTGACTGAACTCCATGCAGTTTATATTTTTCTACTATATAGAAGAGTGAGTTTTACTCACTCTTCGTCGTCCGTCGTGGCCCCTCCCCATAAATAAAAAATTTTGGCCCCCCACACCCATAAACACCCCCATAAATTAAAAAAAAAATTCCCCCCCCCCCAAATATTAAATAGGCCCACAAAAATAAAAAATAAAAAATTGTAAAAAAAAAAAAAAATTTGGGTCCCCCCTAAAGAGTGAAACCCATCACATCCAAACTCACGGGAAAAAAAATTAGACCCCATATTAACAAAATCAAGCAATATTAGAATCCCGTATTAAAAAAAAATAAACAATGTTAAAAAAAAAATTGTGGGCCTCATATTAAACACCATGCGTATCAAGAAAACACTAATATAATAAAGTTTAAATACGGAGCATAAACTACAATGTTATATTAATCGTGCTTTGAACATAAGATCCCATATTGACAAAATCAAGCAATATATATATATAAAAAAGAGTTAATCTCATATTAAAAAATAAACAATGTCAAAAAAAAAGTTCGGACTTTGTATTCTTAAAAACACTAATATAATAAAGTTTTAGATACGGAGACAATAAAATGAGTTAAACGAAAAATATTTACTAAAAAAAAAAAATGAATCCCGTATTAAAAAAATAAACAATGTTAAAAAAAATTGTGGCCTCATATTAAACACTATGCGTATCAAGAGTAAACACTAATATAATAAAGTTTTAAATACGAGCACAAACTACAAATGTTATATTAATCGTGCTTTGAACATAGTATCCCATATTGACAAAATCAAGCAATATATATATATAAAAAAAGAGTTAATCTCATATTAAAAAAAATAAACAATGTCAAAAAAAGTTCAGACTTTGTATTCTTAGAAACACTAATATAATAAAGTTTTAGATACGAGACAATAAAATGAGTTAACGAAAATATTTACTAAAAATTTAAAAATAGAAGTTCTTCATGGCCCCATATTAAACACCAACCAGTATTAAAAAAAAAAAAAAGTGGAACCCACCACATCCAAACTCTTCGAAAAAAAATGTGGGCCTCATATATATTAAACAACAACTAATATTAAAAAAAAAAAAAAATAAATATTGAAAAACAAACAATGTTAAAAAAAAAGTGCTTAGAAAATCAAACAATTAAATCAATAATGATGGATTCATTGCACACATGCGTATCAACCCATTAAGTGGAAGCACATAAATTATCAGACAAAGAACATACTTAAAATACTTATATATTAAAATAAGATAGAATTTAATTACTTTTTCATTTTTCCTTACTCTAATAAATGTGAAAAGAGATTAATGTCATAAAAGAAAAAATAATATTAAATAGAGATCAAATAATTAATAAGGTAAATTAGTGAAATTCTAATTCTAATTGACGTTTCCTTAAAAAACATGTAAAAAACAACATGACAAGTAAAATGAGTTAAACAAAAAATATTTACTAAAAAATAAAAAATAGAAATTCTTCATTTAAATAGAAAATCAAATTTCTACTTTATTTCATCTTAAACATATAAAATTAATATAATAATTTGAATTAGAATTATCCAAATAAAATTTTGATAAAAAAAATTATATGTATTACTTTACTATTACTACCGTATAGAAGAGCCAATATAGAGGCAACATCGCCATCCGTATTCGGTCCTATTTTTTTACTTAAGAGTAAAAAAATCCTTTATATTACCAACTCTTCTAAAAAGTAGATAGAAATGCTTTATTATATTTATTATGTTTACTAAAATAAATATACTTAAAATATATATATTTAAAAAATAACATACAATTTAATTACTTATTTTTATTTTTATTCTTACTCTAATAAATGTGAAAAGAGATTAATATCAAATGAAGATCAAATAATGAATAAGATAAATTAGTCAAATTATAATTCTAATTGCGCGTTTCCTAAAAAGCCATGCAAAAGACAACATGACAAGTAAAATGAGTTAAACCGAGAATATTTACAAAAAATTAAAAAATAGCATTTCTTCGTTTAAATAAAAAATTAATTTCTACTTTGTTTCGTTTCAAACATGTAAAATTAATTTAATAATTTGAATTAGAATTATCCAAATCAAAATTTGATAAAAAATAATAAGTATTTTACACTTTTAAATTAATCGAATTAAAATTGAAAGTATCAACTGATGCTTAAATATTGCTATTATTTTATCTCAAAGAGAAGAAAATAGTTTTCTTTTAAACAAATCTTCTCTTTAAAAAAGTATTAATAAATTTTCGTAGCAAACACGAATAAAATAAAGTCTTAGATACGGGATACAAACTACAATATTATATTAATCGTATTTTGAACATAGTATGTGTGTGTGTATATATATATATATATATATATATATATAAATATATATATATATATATATATAATATATATATATATACAACTACATGTATACACTATAATCCGAATATGTCACAAAGACGGCATAGGCCATCTAGTTAATTTAATAGGAAAAAGGTCAAACTTGCGACTCTACTATTTAAAAAGGCGCAATTTCGTCCTCCATTGTACCATCGGGAAAAAAAGCCTCTAAAGTTACTTAAGGGTTCAAAAGTACCCCTCTCCATTGACGAACATACGATTTGAAAGAAACTCACAAGTTTTTCACATGGCATGCCACTTTTGTCTTGGTAGTGTAATATGTGGCAAAATTGAATTTTTTTTATCGACGCAAGAGAATGATGGATTTATAATTATGTGTTACAAGAACCTTGTTGTACAACTATTCTTTTTCACATTAGTTAATACATATATAGATGCGAAAGATCAAACTAGATAGTATTGAAATATCATATTTGGTGTTTACATGAAATCAAGCAATTTAAGCTTAAGAGGTATAAATTAAAGTAATTATATATGTCATGTAATCATAATTAGGTGATCAACATCTATATCAATTCCAATATCATATATTCATTCGTCTGGTATAAACGTTAGTTGCAGGTAAAAATTTCTAGAAGTGATTCTTTATGCTTTATTTTTACTTGTTTTTACGGACACGCGCGATATTATAGTGCGTTCCATATCAATCAAGCATACTTTTTAAACTTGTACATACACTCAACTAAAACTTGAGACTTGCAAGAAACACCATATTTATCGTGTATAGTAAAAATAACAAACAAGCTAGCGTATGATGGAATTAATTATTTTTAAATTATATTGTAAGTATTACATTTACATGTTATTCCAGAATATACAAGCAACTATAATAGTTGGCAGTAAGCAAAAATTGAATTTGTATAACACGAAACGAAAAAATTTAATTACCTGTACATGAATACATGCTAAGAGAGGATCAATAGAAGGTTTTCATGGAAAAGAATTTTTTTTCCAGAAAGAATAAAAGAATAACAATGATTTGACTCTACTTTTATATAGTATAACCAAGAATATTAAAAGACTCTACACGCATATACAATTTTAACGGTGGAAGCTCAAAAGATCAAATAAATGAAAGAAATATGAAAAGGAGATATTTTAAAATTTAAAAACATTTTGCACAACCGCTGTAACAGCTCAGGTCACCACTTGTAGAAATTGTCCGCTTTGGGACCTTCGCCCCTCACGGTTTTAAAACGTGTCTACAAAGGAGATAAGATCCAAGCAATTATAAAGCACTCTTCGTTCTCCTCTTCAACCGATGTGGGATTCGGCTAAACCGATGTGCGATTCGCCTGCCTTAGACTGACCCCCCCCCCCTTTGGGACTCAGCGTCCTCGCTGAGGTTTGCTCCACCACCAGCCCGGTACCGGCTCTGATACCAACTGTAACAGCTCAGGTTACCGCTTGTAGAAATTGTCCGCTTAAGGGTTTTCGCCCCTCACGGTTTTAAAACGTGTCTACAAGGGAGAAGTATCCAAGCACTTATAAAGCACTCTTCGTTCTTCTCCCCAACCGATGTGGGATTCGCCTAAGGCAAGCCTTACAACCGCCTATCATAATGAATGGAAGATGAAACAATTGTTTCCACTTACCCGGTATTTCATTGGAGCTTTAATTATTCAGTAGTAGAAGAAAATTTTGTGAAGAGTAAAATGATCCATTAATTTTTAATGGGCATTTTCGTAATTCAACTATGGACTTACAACTTTCTTACTTTTAATATAATATGATGATTATATATTTACATAGCAAGGTGGACTCATAAGAATCATTAATCTACTTCTACTATATAATCCATTCAGCTCTTCTAATACTAATAGACATATGCAAAACGATACATAAAATAAAAGTGAAAATTATTTCAAATTTACAAAAGGCACTGCAAGAGAGAAGACATTTGGCAATAATTTTTTTGTTGTTGTCATAAATATGTTATTGTTGTAAAAAGTACTTTTGGCAACAATAATTTTTTGTTGCATAAATTTTTCCCAACGGCTGTTATTGCAACAACTTTTTTTTTTTAGTTGCCAAAAGTACTTTTTGCAATAATAGTCAACACTATATGACAACAAAAAAAAGTTCATTTTTAAAAAATTCATCATATATGCCAACAATAAAATCAAATTGTTGCCAAATATTGACTTTTGTCAACTATATTATTTTTGTTGTCAAAAAAGCTGTTGCAATTTCTATACTTTCTTGTAGTGAGGAAAGAGGAAAGAAAAGTTACAATTGAGTAAGAAAATAAAGTTTGCAGTATTTAGTTTTATTCATTTTCTTTTGGTCTAGATCATCGTTTAGGTAGTAGATATATGTTATTAAATCTGTATTGCAAAAAAAAAAAAAAAAAAACTTTGAAACAAGAATGTAAAAAAAAACGACAAGATTCTAGCCTAAAAACGAAATTAGCAGAAACTGACAAATACTATGAACAGTATGTTAAATTATATGGAAAAATCAAATCGAGCCCATTGAATTCACAGTGTGTCCTTAAGGAAATTATTCCCCTCAATGTACCCGAGGTATTGGAATCTTTCCCTCCTGGATAGAACGATTTACTCACCAAAATAATGTACAACAAATTGATGACTACGAACCACTCGAAGGTAGTATATCACACGAAAGTTTTAAGAAGTGCAGAGAGAAAGAAAGAAGAATATCAGAAAATTTCGTAAGTAAAAATTCTGAGGATCAACAGAAATATATAGCCTGTTTGGGAAAAGGTTTGCAAAGGGAATTTTTTTAAATTAATCCAGGAAAGAAACGGGTCGGGTCGCGGGTCAGGATCTTTAATTAATTAATTAAATAAATAATAATTAATTAAGTAATTAAAATTAAAGGAAATTTGGTCCAAAAAGATTATCAATCAAAAGCCGAAGTTGAAGCCGAGCCGAGCGATGACGGCGGCGCGAGGAGAGACCCTCTTCTTGACCCTTTAGCAACAAGAAGGAGTGCTTCTACTTTTAAGTAGGAGAACTTTTCTTTCCACCACCTATGAGGGACAAATGCTTATTTCATAAAGCAAGAGGGAACAACTCATTTTCCCTCCACTTCTTTTCCCTCCATTTCCCATTCAACCTATCAATTAAACCCAACCATATACAAATCACGTAAGCTCATCGAATAAAAGAATTAATATAATGTTCTTTCATAAAATATAGATAAGTAAAGCAATCATACTTGTCTACATGAAGATCACACCATAGCACGTTTTATTCCAACAAAAAGGTAAAAGAAAGGAGAGATGAGGTTGTTAGGAGATAGATGTTATCGTTAAGTACAAATAAATTAGCTCCGTTAAACCAGTTATATGTTGTGTATTATCAACGATTTCTACGTAAGGCGGTAAGCTAATATCTTGAGCAGTTATATATTCAGGACCCTTGACAAAAATAGACGCGTCAGAAGTTCCAAATACATTACTTCTCAATTTTTCAAATTCATTAAAACTTCATGTACAATTCTTGAATGCCCGTTATGGTAGAATATTCATGTGAGACTTTCTCAGATTTTACACGTGTGATACATGTTCCTTCAATTTCTCCAAGTAAAGCTCTTCGCATCGCAATGCTTATTGTGTCGGCTTGACCCTTCATAAGTGGAGACAGAATAAAGCGTTCATAATAGAGGCGTTTACTATATGTTCTTGATTCAACACGCTTTTACTGTAGTGTCCGAGTAGATAATATTACTTTCTCTCGAACCATAATACTATTATTTGATATATTTTTCTAATTATATGATACTTTTTATCGGAAATTGATAACAAATGATAATAAGATCGAGAAATGAAACTATGCATTTTCTTATAAAATAAGTTTTTATTCGAATAATAACTCATCATAAATCCATGGCGTTAACATGTTATATAAAGTGTGTAGTTGCTGACTGTACCACAGGCCCACAGTCCAAATATACTGTTCTTTTCATATATTTCTCTCGAAAAAACAAAAAGAACACATTTTTTGCATAAACGACGACGTTAACCATATATATGAAGATCACACTATTGTTTTGTTCCAACAAAAAAAGAAAAAAATAGGAAAGGTAACGTTATTAGGAGATAGATTTTATGGTCCATACAAACATTTTCCTAATTATATACATCGAAAACGGATAACAAATGATTTATAAGATTGATTTTTTTTTTTTTAAAAAACATAGGTTTTTATTCAAATTATAATATATCATAAATTCATACCGTTAACAAATTTTTAAAATTGGCAGATTTTTTTCTTACTACAAATTTCATTATTATCGATATTGACACGCGAAACACGAGACTTCATAAATTATGATCAACAAACAACACGAGTCGCGGGCCAGATACATCAATCAAGATTTCATGATTATCTTATCCTACGCAAAATTGACATTACGCGCTACCTCATTTGTATCGGAAATAATATAATTCGCCATAAAAAAATACGTGTAAGATCTACTGCCATTACTCCATTGGTAATCGAGACTAATCCATAAAGAACTCATTAATATATTATCTAACAAGTCTTGTGCTTCTATCAAAACTTAACTGGACGACAATGAAGCATATCTACCGAGAAGTTAATGGAGTTACGGACCGATTAGCCAAGAAAGGATGCGAGCTACATATTTTTGAAAGCTTAATGTTGTACCCCTATCCCCTGCTTTTATTATTTCCGTTTTTAATAAAGACGGAATAGGTACTTTGTTGTCTAGGCTAGTCTCCTTATCTAATGACGCTTAAGTATATGTTTAAATATACTCTTCTTTTCATATTTTCCCTCGAAGTCGAAAAACAAAAATAAATAAGATATATAAATTGAAAAGAACATTTTCGTATAAACGACGTCGTCAAATAGCGCTCTGCAAAACCCTAGATCGTAAATTCAATTATGGCGATTGCAAGAACTGGAGTTTTCGTTGATGATTACTTGGAATGTAAGTTTCCTTTTTCAAATTAATCCTTACTTCTTTTTATCTTTAAACTTGTGAGGTTT
Organism: Lycium ferocissimum; assembly: GCF_029784015.1. Taxonomy (NCBI): domain Eukaryota; kingdom Viridiplantae; phylum Streptophyta; class Magnoliopsida; order Solanales; family Solanaceae; genus Lycium; species Lycium ferocissimum. The sequence continues at coordinate 154,696 of NW_026713599.1, read as the reverse complement.
GTAATTTGAATTTTAAAAGTTAAAGGGTTGATTTTGACATGATTAATTAACAAATATGTGTTAAACAGATTCGAGTACATTGCCTGCTGAGCTTCAAAGGCTTCTTAACACCATTAGAGAACTTGATGAACGTTCACAAGGTATGTATTTCCTTTTCCTCGATAATTGTGTTGTAATACTCTGTTTGGATGGTAGTTACCTATTTTATTGTATTGTGTTGTGTTGTTAGTTTAAATACAATTTTTGTGTTGATTGTTACTTTCAATTTTATTGTTGTTATCGTTAAATTCATGTTATGTAACGACGAAAAGTCTTATTTTGAGTAACGACTGAGTTGCAGTGATTGTGTAGTTACCTTATTTTTTTTTTCTCATTTTGTCTTTACACTCTGTTTGGATGGTAGTTACCTATTGTATTGGATTGTGTTTAGTTTAAATACAATGATTGTTTTGATTGTTGTTTAAGTTTTATTGTATCGTATTGTTAATCTGTTGTTATGTAACGACAAAAAGTCTTATTTTGTGTAACGACTGAGTTGCAGTGATTGTGTCGTTACCTTATTTTTTTTTTCTCTCCTCATTTTGTCTTTACACGCTGTTTGGATGGTAGTTACTTATTGTATTGTGTTGTGTTGTTAGTTTAAATACAATGTTCGTTTTGATTGTTGTTAAATTTTAATGTATCGTATGGTTAATCTGTGGTTATGTAATGATGAAAAGTCTTATTTTGTGTAATGACTGAGTTGCAGTGATTGTGTCGTCACCTTATTTTTTTCTCTCCTCATTTTGTCTTTGCTTATTACTCTCTCCATCTGTTTTTACTTGTCATGTGTATACTGTAAATAGATGTGCACTTTTACTTGTTCTGTTTGGAAAATCAAGAGATAATTTATCATTTTATACCTATTAATTATTGAGTTGGAAAATTCAGGACACAACTTTTAATGTATGTTTGATTGATTTCAATTATTAGATGACTTAGTAATAATTAGAGGTGATATAGTAAAATTGTCATTTTATTTATAGCTTCTTAAGGGGTGTGCAAAGTCAATACACGACAAGTAAAATAGATGGAAGGAGTCTAATAATCCTATTTTGTTCCTTACCATACCTTTTACAGTAGCTCTACCCCATACCCTACTTTTCTTGTAGGTTTATCCTTCAAATTACTAATGTGTAACATTATGTAACGACAGAAAACAATACAACCTATACAAATGTTGTATCCGTCAAAACAATACAGTACGATACAATACAACCTATACAAACTTTGTACCCGTTAAAACAATATTGTACAATACAACAAAATACAATATAGTGTGATACATTATGAAGCAAGATGTAACAACCATCCAAACAGAGTGTAAAAAAAGTAAACATATATACACTCACAGAGTATTGTTTTCTTTATGGAATCATTATATTTTATCCGTTATAGTAGCAGGTTACTTGATTTTTTTTTCTGGTTACCATCTTGATATTAGAGACAGTTACTTGTAATTGCTTTTTTCAAGTACCTGATAATATAAAGGTGTCAATATATAAGATAAACCAAAACAGACCCACTGTCTTAATTTGTTTAGTGAAGTTTGAATGGACATGGAGTTTAAGACAAAAGGAAAATTTTGACTGCTAAATATTCATAAAATGCTAAAGAAATTATCCTTTGTAGGAAACTTTTTTTTTTTTTGGGTGGGGGTGGGGGGGGGAGGTTTTCACCCCCTCAAGAAAACATTAACTAAAAGCGTAATTGACTAAATTATCCTTATTTATTCTTTGACCTCAATTTAATACTTCTCTCTTTTTCACCACATTAATCTCTCTCATCATATATTGAGGGAGGGTAAAAGGTGGAAACTAATAATTAATTATATCTTGGTTTTCTAAAATGACAACTGTTTTGGACCATCTATATTTAGTAAGGACGACAAGTAAAGTGGACCGGAGGGAGTATATCTTTTCTAAATATAGAATATGTCGATCTTTTTGGGACAGACTACAAAAGAAAGAGTCCCAGAAAAAAATGGAATTAATGGATTACGTTATGGCTTTACTTTATGCTTTCTTAGTTGCAATTTTTTGTTTTTTTATGTTTCTATGTTTTGTAATGTAATGGGTGTTCAATCTGTAATATGGAATGGAAAATGAAGGAATAATAAATCAGACTAGGCAGCAGACCAATTACTGCCTAGGGATAGCTTCTCAGAGTCAGGGATCAAGGAAAAATTATTATGATGATGATGAGGCTTTTGAGAAGCTGAGGAAGGAGATTGAAGCAAACCAGGACAATGCCTTAAGCCTTTGCACTGAGAAGGTTTTACTTGCTCGACAAGCTCATGATATTGTAAGCTTCTTATCTTATTCGGCTTCTCACTGATCTGTTTAATTCCTCAAAGTTTTATTGTCCTTATTTCTTGGATCGTTCCCTTTTACTGCACTTCATAGTGAATATGTAACTATTTTGTTCATCTTTTTGCTTTTTTATGATGGATCTTTTTGAATTCTTTGCTAAAAGCACCGGCAAGCATAATTTGGAACTTTTCATTTATTCTTGCTATTTGGCATGTTCAAGTCTATTTTCAACACCCAAGGGTATGGCCTAATGGTCAATGAAGTGAGTTGAGCACCATGAGGTCCTAGGTTCAAATCCCAACTAAGACAAAACACTAGGTGATTTCTTCCCATATATTCTATCCTTGGTGGACAGAGTTACCTGGTACTTGTCCTGATGGGAGTTAGCAGGTATCCCGTGGAATTAGTCGAGGTGTGTGCAAGCTGGCCGGGACACCACGGTTATAAAAAAAGGTGTATCTTCACTTTATAGACATATAAAAAAAATTGTAAGTGGTTTAGTTGAAGGTTAGGACTTCCGTAACATTTTAGATTTTTTTTTTTTTTTTTTTTTCATTTGAGTGTAACATGCCATTGCTGCCAGCCTCCCTATAACTGATAAGGCTTTTTGGGCAAATTCTTTGTGGGTTTTTTTTTGATTAAGCACCGGGTGTCCGAGTCTCTTTGAGCCCCGACTAATCCCGGGGGTGCACAAATTCTTTGTGGGTTATCTTTGATATATCTATTATGTGTTAATACAGAAGCCAATAGTGAAGTTTGTCAAAGGGACCAAGACTCAAGGATGAAGAATTTGATGTGTTAGACTAGGAAATGAAATAAGCTGCATCTTCAATGTGAAATAATGCAGAAAGAAATAAGAAATTTATAAATGAATCGAATAGTGAGGGAAAACAAAAAGTTATAAGAACATTTCAACTGGCCATGATGACTCATAATACAACAGATTCCTCTCTTGCTTGCCAAGTTACTAAATCTTTTGCAGATTATGCTTATTAGTTTCTCTCAGGTACAGGATTTGTATGGCATTACTTCTTCCTAGAACATTAATCCACCAATTCTTTTTGTCAGAAGTGGACTAATTGCCATATTTCTTCTTCTTTCTCTAGCATAATTAAGAATCAAACTCTCTTGAAACTAATGATAACCCCTTCCTGTCACAGTGTCTTGTCAATGTGAAATTTATAATGATTGTATTGACATTTGTTTTAGTTTTCATTGCTAAATTTAATAGTTGAATAATTTGATCATTCTTTTAACCAAAGTTCTTTCTTTCTGATGGTAAGGCTGCTCCTAACTTCTTCTGGTTTTTTCTTTCAGATAGATAGCCACATAAAGCGCTTAGATGAAGATCTTACCAACTTTGCTGAAGATCTTAAGCAAGGTGCACTAAATGCTTCTAGACTCTTAGCGTGTGCTCCAATATACTTGGGAAGTAATCGATGGGTTTCATCAAAATTTGATGCGTCTTCAAAGCTTTTTTATTATAATAAAGCACAATCTTCATAAAGAAAAATTTAGACACATCAAATTTTTCTCTATGGGTTTCATCAAAATTAGATGGTGTGATAAAGCACTCTTCATTAGAGCAAAAAGCTTCTTTTTTGTTTCTTGATTTGTCAGACAGCACGTCAGCACCATGGATTTACCTTCCATGCTCTTAAACTTCTCTTAAACATAGTAAATGTAATTTTGGTATCTTCTTTATTGGGCACTGGGATTTTTTAGTTGGTGATAACTGATATTTTTCTAGCAATACAAGATTATTCCCTCTTCTCTAAACAATTGAATGTAAGGCTCAATGACTTTTTTTTTTTTCTTTTTTTCTTTTTTTCCTTTAGTTCTTCATTTGACTTTTGGACTTCTGCAGAGGGAAAGCTACCTGCAGATGAACCTCCTATCCTTCCTCCATTACCTTTGGTCCTTAAGACTGAGAAGCGCAAAGCACCGTATATAACACCTCAATCAAAGAAGTTTGAATACAGGGACTGGGATTGGGACCGAGAACGTGACAGAGATTATGATCTTATGCCGCCTCCTGGCAGTCATAGGAAAGATTTTGCTTCTCCTGTTGATGTTGATCAACCCATTGATCCGAATGAACCCACCTACTGTGTGTGCCATCAGGTCTTAATTTCTGATAGCTCAATTTGCTTTTATGTTCTAAATTAGCTGATGTATGATTATAGATCCACAATTATCATTCGCTATATTATTGCAGACAAATGTTTTGCTCACTTTTAGCTTGTTGATCGTTCAGGTATCCTTTGGAGATATGATTGCTTGCGACAATGAAAATGTAGGTCCCCTTTACGCAGTGTTTATTGTTTTTGATCTTTGCTTAATGTCAACATGTCGCTTTTCTTCCCTGTACACCTCTGTCATTTTGGATTATGGTTGCTCGAAGCCAAAGCTAGTTAATGCCTTGTATGAGTTAGTTGCTTCTTGCCATGATACTTACCTTTGCATTACTGCATCTGAGCTTGGGTTTTTTCACGACAGTGCCAAGGAGGTGAATGGTTTCACTATACATGTGTTGGGCTCACACCAGAAACAAGATTTAAAGGGAAGTGGTACTGTCCAACATGCAAACAATCACCAAATTGATTACAAGTACGCTGCCTTTTATTTGTGCTGGAATTCCTTCCACATTAAATTTTTTGAAGGGATCTTTCGTAGGTTATGTTCCCCTAGTTCTGTTTCGATATAGAAATGTACCTATTGGGTAATGGTCAAATTCGGTCCCTTAGATATATGAAAAAGGGAGAGCGCGAAAAAGGGGTGGTTGGAGAAGTGCATTGCCTGTTTGCTAATATATCGTGATCCCTGTTTTAAAGTTACAGGATGAGATTGCTCTGTACATGTATAAGTATCTATCAGAGGGATCAAGTTTTGTTGACACTGCATAATGAACTCCAAAGGTTGCTATTTTGTTTGGGGATGCCTTTTCATTTCTTTTTGGAGTGGTAAACAAGAGAGTAATTAGCATTTTTGTGAGTGGTATCACTTAGCAATGGTTAGTAATATGTATTTTCACCTTAATGTATCACTTAAATATGGGAAAACATGGTTTATTGCATGTATCTGGTTCGAATAAGTTTCTCTTTGAATTCATTTGATACAACAACGCCTCAACCCAATATATCGGGTCGGTTGTATGAATCATCACTTCTTCATTTAAACTCATTTTTTCGTAATTGTTGGATCTTGCATCCAGTCTAAAAAAAAATATCAATTTATTTAAGTATAACTATATATTTGTTACATTTATACTTTTCAAGTCAAAATTAGTGGATGCAAATGCAATCGCAGTAAAAGTTTTACTTCTGCATACTGCCTGGAAGTCATTAAAAATTAGAAGTGGGAGTTTCAATGGAAGAAGGGGCCACCCCATTCTCAATTCAATGGACTTACAGTGCCTTATGGAAGACATATATTACACAAACACGTAATTGATTTATCGGCAAAGAGTTTTAACGACTAGTAATATTTATTGTCAGTATGAAAAAAATTAGACTGTCAGATCACTTAAAAGCCAATTACGTATATCTTTAAAAGAAATGAAGACCTGCAAGTTCGGTTTCTTGTTTAATAGTATGAAAGTAGTTCTACAATTAAGATGTTTAATATCAGAAAAAACAATCAAAGTGTTGCATGTTGTCGTTCGCTTTTGTTTTGACTTTCTGAAAAGGACTTGAAGTGGTTAAGCTTCCAAAGGCAAACAACTCCTTGTAGTTTAATCGTAAAGGGCTGCTCAAAATAGTAAGGAAGAATGCATTCAAAAGGCAGACCAACTATCTCATAAGCATTCTAGTGGTAAAACCGATGGACTACACAGCTCTATATCAAATTATGAGCCATAGCAAAGCCAAATCGTCATCAATAGGCGAATAGAGACGAATGTCATATCATAGCAGGTAAAACCATACTGCTAATATAAACATTCTAATATTATCAATGCATGTAAGTTAATTCATCTCTAAAATGTGATCTTGTCATGAGTTGTAAACACAGGGTTGGAGCTAGCTTAGAAGTTACAGGTTCTCGTGAATCTAATAACTTTTGCCCAGAAATTCGCTAAATATATGTAAATATTTGAATGTGAACCCATAGGCCATAAATTAAGATCGTCATAAAAACTCATAAATTTCAAATTTTGAATCCGCCTCGAATGTGTATTGTATAACCCCACTATATAGAAGTGTGTATGTATATGGTGCTCTCAAATTCCCCACGCGTATTCCAGAAATGGGGGGTTGGCTTCAACCTTGGAGTGCCAAATACTGGTCCCCTGTGAAAAATGGTGGCCAATTTTTCAAATTCAATGCTTCATTGATTCATGAAGAAGCAATAGATCAGAAAATAAAACACGAGTTTTTTAAAGTTGTACTCACAATTTGCCATCTTCTTCTCATAGGTCCCAAAGCATTTGGTATAATTTATTGTGAAAAATGTATTCTGTTTGCTATTTGATCAACGCGTGGTGTGGGGGCTAATTTTGAGTGTGCTCTCTCTACTAGTCTTTGTCCAAAAAATATAGCTACATATCCTGATGCCTGATGGTGCAAAGGATCTACATATTGTCAGTGAACATAATTTAACTTTAACATTTTAAGTGTCCAGTAACGATAATTACGTTTAAACAAGTTTCACAGCAATAGTATAAAAACACAATTTTTCATTACTAGTTCTCTACAGTTTCTATTAAAAATTGATCAGTTTTATGACTGACTGCCAACTTATCACATTTCTCTTTTTAGCCTAAACTCTAGATCAATAATAATGCTAGTAAAAAGAACTGTTGGATCATATGCATAAACCGTCCAAAATATCACATCTACTAGTGCCCCCTCCCAAAGTGAGCAAGTGATACTAGTAAGTTTACTTTACACCGACAGAGAAACTTAAACCGGACATGTGGAGATACATATCAATTTTAAATATTAATAAAAGCAGATCCATATATCTTTTTCTCTTTGCTGTGTCAAACTTCATCTTCTTTTTCACAAATCAGCACATTTGTAATCTTATGTCCACACATACATTTCCCTTGTGTCTTGTATATTAATTTGCATGACTGAATTTGATAACTTTTGTCTGGGCCTTCTATATATATTTATATTTATAAAAAGGTAAATATTTATAAATATTTGATTGTTAATTTAGTTATTATTATATATTAACTTGAGATTGTTGTAGAAACATATAAATTTCAAATTCTAAATCCGGCGGCCCTGGTTTGCACTTTCTATACAAGGGTAGACCTAGCCTAGAAATTATGAATTGAAGTCGATGGCGGAGCCGGTTGGGGCGAGTGGGTTCATCCGAACCTCTCTTCGGCTAAAATTCACACCGTATATATAAGGTTAATTTATACATTATATATATATATATATATATATATATATATATATATATATATATATATATATATATATATATATGTTGAACCCCTTGGCTTTTTTGTGTGTTAACATCTTTATATTTTCGAACCCTCGTAATGAAGATTCTGACTCCGCCACTGACTTGACGCTATTCAATAACTTTTGTTCAAATTATATATTTATATTAAAAAATCAACTAAACAATCTATAAATATTTGATTGCGAACTGAATTATTAATTATATATTGATTCGATATCGTTGTAAGACAATATAATCTTCAAATCCTATATCCACCTCAACTTCCATCCTATTACTACTTCCGTTCCTGTTTACTTGTACATGTTTGAATTGGACATCCCTTAAGAAGCAATGCGTAAAATGGTAATTTTACTATATTACCCGTAATTATTATATGTTAGGAAATGAATTGGAAATAGTTATACTACTTAATAATATGCGTAAAATAAGATAAAACGGTAAATTGTCTCTTAGTTTTTCAATCTGAATAAGTAAAAGTGGACATTTATTTTTAATATAGTGGATAAGTAAATATGGACGGATGGAGTACGAGATACTCCCTCCGTTCACTTTTACTTGTCCAGTATTCTAAAAATAGATTTTTACTTTTACTTGTCACTTTTAACATATCAAGAGAAAACAATTTTTTCCCTTTGTTACCCATGGTATTAATTACTCATTTCAAATCATTTTTTCAGATCATTAAAAATATGCACCAATTAATATGGGTATTATGATAAATTAAAGACTTCATTTACTATTTCTCAAGAGTTGTGTAAAGTCCGTGGTAGACAAATAAAAGTGAACTGAGGGAGTATCTTGGATTCAAGCATGTTAACACCAAACTTCCGTTAAATAAGATAAAGACCTCGTGTAAAAGTAAGACTATATTTTTCCAGGACAAAATATTACCAAAGTTTTATAATTACCATCTATGACCAACGTCCTCTAAACATGCCCCTTCTCTCTAATTTGTCGTTTTATTTTACATTTTAATCAAATGAAAAGAAAAAACTCAATTAAACTCTTCATAGTAAATATTCTGAAAAAATTATTATATTTATAGAGGTAATCTTTACTTGTATTTTTTCATAATTTGATGCTACAAAACGTTTTAGCAAAGATTAGTTAACCACAAGTTTCTTATACATCGACCAAAAATTGCTTCTATAATACTATAAAAGTATTTTTAAAATATTTTTGTCAAATAAAATAAACTGCTAATATGTGAAAGTACATTTTGTGAAACTTCATTTGACAAAAAATATTTTTCAAAATAAACAGATAACTTATTTGAATAATTGGAAATAACTTTATATACTATAAAAATTGTTGGAAAGTATTATTGGGTCGGGTCCATTCTTAAGGGGTGCTAGATGGCCCACAATCTCATTAATTATTCCTCCACGTAAAACCCTAAAGCTAGCTTATATAAACACCATTATGGGTGTTTAAGTTGTAACTTTTCCATGATAATAGAACGGCTAGGGTTTGGAAGAGATCACTGCATTGAAGGAGTTTTAGGCTGTGGAAACAAGGTAGTTCATCCGTCTTGTTAGAATTCCCAACGACCAACGACTGGTGATACGAGTTGTGATTATTGCAGATCCTCTTCCGCAAAGGGAAACCGTAAGTCTGTTAAACTAGTGTTTATTTTACGATTGAAATACTAAACAAGGGAGTTCATCAATCTTGTTAGGATTCCCAATGACCGGTGATACGAGTCGTGGTTGCTGCAGATCCGCTTCCGCAAAGGAGAAACGGTAAGTCTACTAAACTAGTAGTTATTGTACGATTGAAATACTACAAAAATAATTCGACCTATTTTTTTAATATATTTCATTCCCTACCAAAAGGAGAGAATTTCATGGAAAATTAATTATATTCCCGCTCCTTCACCAACTATAATTCTTTTACATTTTTTTTTTGTCAAACTAAACAATTATATAAAATTATTGTATTCCCTTTTACTTTCATTCTGCGCAAGTTTCCAAAAACAAAAGGTTTATAAGATTTAAACTCATTCAAAAAATAATACCATAAATGGAACTAGCGGCCATATGAACAAGATTTGATCCCAAACAAACTCGGAATACCACTTATTACTTTCCCAACTGAACTAGGAATACAACTTAACAATTTCCCAAAACAAACTAAGCATACAATTTATTAATTTCCCAAAACAAATTAGGAACTTATTATTTTCTGGTGCTCGTGTTCCTCTAAGGAACTCAAAGAAATCTCAACATTGTTTTTGTTTAATTTGTTCTTCAGCGTTAATTATCGATCAAAGGAGCAATTAGTAGCTCGCATACTCATTCTTCTCCGGATAATTATCATGACAACTATCCACTTTTGTAACAAGCTTATCGGCGTATCCATTGAATTCCAAGGGAACACTATGATCATTCTTATAGTAGACGACGCCGCACATCAATTGATCATATGTCCTCTCCGACTCGTCTACTTAATGATGAGCCCTACCTTTCACAGCGTCAAGGCACAATAACTCCACACAATTGTCAATCTGTGGCGTCCACTGGTGTTATATATATAATTAACTTAGTGATTTAGTGGATAGGCTCTTAAGGCCAAATGTAACAGACAATCTGCAAGGCAGGTCCTCGCAAAATTGGCACAATCCGCCACAGTATTCTCAGTCTAAGTGAACTGAATGATGATATTATAATGATTGAGTTGATTAGATTAATGATTGAGAATCGGTCCTCTTTGGCTCGTCTACTAGATGATGATATTGAGCATCATTATAAGACTGCCTCTATTTGACTCTCTGGATGATGATCAAGAGGAGCAAGAGGAGGTTACTATAATGGGGTATTTTAAAACAAGAACTCATCATGTCGTTGCACCTAAAGATGGAGTAAACAATAACACAGAAACTGAAAAAGTTATAGATAGAGAATCTGCAGAGATTTGTGCCATATGTCAAGCGGAATTTGAGCATGAAGACACCATTGGGACACTTCAGTGCGGACACGAATATCATGCAGACTGCATCAAACAGTGGTTGCTAAGGAAAAAAAATTGGCCCATGTGTCGAACTTCAATTTTGCCATTCACATCAACTTGATAATCATGTAGAAGCCAAAAACATATTAAAATGACATGATTATCAAGTTGATGTGAATGGCAAAACTGAAGCTCGACACATGGGACAATTTTTTTCCCTTAGCAACCACTATTTGATGCAGTCTGCATGATATTCGTGTCCGCACTGAAGTGTCCCAATGGTCTCTTCATGCTCAAATTCCGCTTGACATATGACACAAATCTTTGCAGATTCTCTATCTATAACTTTTTCAGTTTCTGTGTTATTGTTTACACCATCTTTAGGTGCAACAACATGATGAGTTCTTGTTTTAAAATACCCCATTATAGTATCCTCCTCTTGCTCCTCTTGATCATTATCCAGAGAGTCAAAATTAGAGAGGTAATCTGATAATGATGGTCAATCATTCCATCAAACTTAATATCACCATCTAGTTGACAAGCCGAAGAGGACCGTTTATTAGTCATTAATAAAATCAACTCAATCATTCTACTATCATCATTTAGTTCACTTGGACTGAGAATAATGTGGAGGATTGTGCCAATTTTGAGAGGACCGGCCTTGTATATTGTCTGTTACATTTGGCCTTAAGAGCCTATACACTGAATCACTATCACTCATGCTAATTATATATATATAACACCAGTAGACGTCACAGATTGATAATTGCGTAGAGTAATTATGTCTTGAAAGGTAGGGCTTATCATTAAGTAGACGAGCCGGAGAGGACAGATGATCAACTGATGTGTGACGTCATCTACCAGAAGAATGATCATAGGGGCCATTGGAATTCGATGGATACGCCGATAGGCTTGTTACAAACATGGATAATTGTCATGATAATTATCCGTAGAAGAATGACTATGCGAGCTACTCATTGTTCCTTCGACCGATCAATTACATTGAAGAACAAATTAAACAAAAACAATATTGGGATTTCTTTGAGTTCTTTAAAGGAACACGAGTACCAGAAAACACTTTATAATAAGTTCTAGATACAATGAACTTATATATAGAGATAGTCTGTCATATTTTCTAGTGGATTTGGGAAATTAATAAATTGTATTCCTAGTGTGTTTTGGGAACTTAATAAATTGTATTCCTAGTTTGTTTTGAAAATTATTAAGTTGTATTCTTAGTTCAGTTGGAAAAGTAATAATTTGTATTCCAAATTTGTTTTGGAATTGGATTTTGTTCATATGGTTGTTAGTTTCATTTATGATATTATTTTTTGAATGAGTTTCAATCTTATAAACCTTTTTGTATTTGGAAACTTGCACGGAACGAAAGTAAAAGGAAATACATTAATTCTATATCCTTGTTTAATTTGACCAAAAATGCAAAACGTAAAAGAATTATAGTTGGAGAAGGAGAGGGAATATAACTAATTTCCTTTAAATTTTCTCTGCTTTTGGTAGAGAATGAAATATAAAGTTAAATAGGTCTATTTATTTTTCAATATAAAGTTACTTCTAATTATTTAAATAAGTAATTTGTTTATTTTTAAAAGTTTTTTGTCAACTGAAGTTCACAGAAGGTAGTTTCACATATCAGCGGTTTATTGTATTTGACAAAAATATCTGCAAAATACTTTTATAGTATTATAGAAGCAATTTTTTTGGCCGACTGAGAAGCAATTTGTGATTAGATAATCTTTGCTAAAGCGTTTCGTAGCACCAAATTACGAGAAAATACAAGTAAAGATCAACTATATTAATATATTAATTTTTTTAGTATTATTTTCTATGAGAGAGTTTAACTGAGTTTTTTTTTTTCATTTGATTAAAATGTAAAATAAAACCACATATTATTAGAGAGAAGGAGATTGTTTACAATGACGTTGGTCATAGATGGTAATTACAATACTTTGGTAATTGTATTTTGTCCGGGAGAAAAAATACAATCTTACTTTTTTACTTCTACTTTCCGCTTCACCTAGAAGTATGAGACAATTAGTCAAAAGTGTCATGACATTAAATTAATCATGATCAGTGCCATTATCATGTTAAACTTATGGGTACATAGTAAGACATAATTAACGTTATATATAGTAAGACATAATTAACGTTAATAATAATAAAGTACCACACTCCAATTTATTACTGGGCAAACCTCCTTCAAAATCTTATGCTCCAAAGATGTCTAATTTGAGTGTATACTTTCTAATGATAATTCTCTAGTGAGTCATAACTTTTTGTTCAAAGATATGACATGAAGATTATAATGTTGCTCCTTGCTCTCTTTAAATTCATCAACTACGATGTCCTGTGTTTTTATGTGAAACTTTTAAGGGAGTAAAAATTAGGGAAAATATATAAGTTTGCCTCTTAAATTTATATCGAAAAGTCATAGTCAATTATCTGGTATAAATTATCATAAATGAAATAATTTGATCTAGCAAGTCCATCTCATGTCTCAAATGAGCAATCCATTCATATTACTGAAACCATATACATATAAACATTGATTCATTCCTAAATATACATTGCAACTACAAATCAATCCAAGAATTGGAACAAAAAATTAAAAAAAAAAAAAATCAAAGAGGAGAAACAAAAAAAAAATTGTTGGACTTTTTTAGCAGCTCAGCTCGATCAAACTCACACGCCTTAGTTAATCACGAGTGGCTTCACGCTCATATTTCAAGTCTACTTTAGCTCAACTCGAACTCAACTCAACTAAACTCAACTCGCGATTGCCTATCCTACTAATTACCAGTCTTTTTCTTTTTTAGACCAGTTTGCACACACCTCAACTATTTCACCTGAAACTTGCTGATTCTTCTAAGTTAACACGACGAAACAGAGGACAAAGTTGTCGCCGATGATGTCCTAGGGGATGGTGATGCATGTTTCAAAATCAAGGGGGGCAAAATGCTAGTTTTTCTCCTTTCTTGTTCTTTGATCAATTCACTTGCAACTATCTTCAACTTGTCCAAATTTGAATTCTCAACCAGTTTCTTCCCTTGAAATAACACACATTCAACATTCTTTTGACCCAACATCTCCTCAGCAATTACCACCATTTTCTTCGTTCTTTCACTTTTGTTCTTGTTTTCCTCTTTAATCATTTGGTATTTTTTCCCAACAATACCATTTCCTTGAATTCTTACATAGTTATTGTTCCTTGTTTGTCCAAATGCCATTGATACAGCTTGATCAACCTGCATTTATTGGATATAAAAGACATTAATCTTTGTCCATATATGGAATGTCATGTCAACAAAAAAAAACAATTAAAATATTATCCAAAGATTCCAAATTAAAGTTCCTAGTTCAATAATAATACTCTATATAGTTAGGTGACTCAACCTTCATTACCACTATTAAAATAAATAGACCTTGTTGGAACATTTAATGCGTACTACTTTTTCTTGAATGGCACTAAATAAATTAGGTCCCATGCCAAAAAGAAAGGGTTCTTATTAAATAAATCTCATTAAATCCAAGTACCAACTACTCTAATTAGGAATCAATTATTACTATTCCTTCAATCAATCTCAAATTAAAATACAATACTACAACAAGGTGATTTTATTATATATTTACCCGGCCTATTTACCCGCATCGATCATGCATCCACTAATTTGGTAAAACCACCTAATGGGAGAAAATTTTTACCATTTAAATTATACCTTAATCTTAAGCAAATTGAAGTCAGCTATATAATTTTTTTTCTAATTATGTTAATTTGTTTTCTTATACTAGTACGGTCTAACCTCTAATTACCGTTCGTTATAACAACATTTCATTGTAGCGGTCTAATTTTCTTCGAAATCGATTTTTCAGTATTTATATTTTAGCAATCTGAAATTCTTGGATAAACGCTGCCATTATAGAGAGGTTTGAGTGTATTATTTTTTTTAGTGGACTATAAAAATCCTAGAAAATATGTGGACCATATTAAAAATTATTTTGCATGAACTGAGAGTACATACCATGTCGGCAGTTCCATCTCCGGCAATCTTAACAAATGTCGCCGGTGATGACGTCATGTTTCCGGTACCGGAATCCGAGTCACCATTTCCCAAAGAAACAACCAATAAATCTTCAACTCCATTAGCAAATGGAAACTCTTGTTTATTATTAAGAACATGTGTAATCGCAGCAGCCGTTGGATTAGTCATAGCAATTCCACCACCAACGGCTGTGATCTTAGTACGACCATCAACAGACTGCAAATCAACCGCACGATCAGCCATCGTAGCACCACATACATCCGCCATCGTGAAATCACAACCGTCCATTTCCCATGCATCAGCACGTGAAAAAACAAATGGTGCACCCGTTTTAAGATCATAACATGGTATTAAAACAGCTTTTAACGTATCTTTTAACGTTAAATCACCAAACACTTTCTTAAACACTTTTGCTGGTCGGTAAACATGTCGGAAAATACCAGTCTTGGAACTCCGGGAAATTTTCCGACCATTCTCAATAATAAATTCTAAAGCTTGTTTTGTAGTAAACAAAGGAACCCCATCATTGCCACGTGTAAATAAAAGTCCGGCAAGTATACCACCGGTACCGGAACCGGCAACAACATCGAAAAAATCAGCAATATGGGCATCTGGTTTTCCTGTTTTTTGACGAAGGGTAGTTTCCAAATGAGTCAAAGATTTTGCTGCTAAGACACCATCAGTTGACCCACTAGCATCAATTGAGAGAATTCTGACTTTTCCAGTGTTGACTTTTTTGTTTTCAGTGAACGGAGTTGATAAATTGGTCTCTTTTTTGGTGACGGTGTTTTTTGTGTCATCATAACCAAAGAGGAATTTGTTTTCAAGAATTGAGAAGATTTCGTATGTGAGTCTATCAATTTCCATGTTGGAATCAAGCATTGAAATTGTATTAACTGAAGGAGTTGCCATTTCTTGATTTTTATGGGTGTTATAAAAATTGTGTCTTTGAGCTAAATTGAGGAAGTTTTTTTTGCAAATTTAGAAAGATTGTTGTGAATAGAGAAAATTTGGGAAGAGAAGAATGAGGAATAGAGTAGATATACAAGTGTATATATAGAGATATAGAGAAATGTAAGCGTGGGGGTGTGTGGGGTAGAGTTTTTTTTTTTGGGGGGACGGGCGGGGGGGCGGGGTGTAGAGGGGTACTTATGAGTATTGAAGAACATTCCTAGAGAGTAGTGGCTAGGAGATTAAAAATTGGAATTTGGGGTTAAATTTGAAAGAAAAGATAGTGAAAAAAGGAATTTGGCGGCGAAATGTTTTGAGATTAAAGAAAGGCTTTTTTGATTCCATTACTTTTAAACTAATATTAGTGTTGTTTGAATAATAGTAGTGGTATGGACCATGTGTAACGTTTGGTTTGGTATACGGTAACTTTTTCCATACTTCAATTCAAATTTTCCCAACTTCTTTGCTGGACTTTTGTGAAATAAAGATAGAATAATATAGTGATCAACAAATCACAACCCGAATAATAATATGGAAAAATGTTCAACTTCGACTCTACAACAACAACATCATACTCTGTATAGTCCCACAACTGGAGTCTGAAGAAGATAAGATGCAGGAGCGAATTTAGGTAAGAAAAATGGATCACGTGAACACGTGGTCACCCTACTAAACTCAGTAAATTATGTATATAATTCTTAAACTATATCTAATATTAATTGAAGGAACACATAGTCAAACAAAATTGAGTGGAGCATTAGTTAAGTGCTGGATTTAACCCCTTAAGGTCGCGGGATCGAATCCAATTAAATGCAATTTTGTTTCTTCTTTTTAAAAAAATAAATATAAATATATATATATATATATATATATAATTTTTTATTATTATTTATGCCTTGCAGTATCACTTGAGATATATCGTCTAGTTCATTATTTTTATGTATTAATGATGAATAATATCCTAAACTTTAGTTTATATACACTAACTATGATGAATTGGGTCCTAAATAAGTAAATTTAATTATTAATTTTAATTTTTTTAAGATATTCTTTTGAAAAAAATTATATTTTTATAAGGTTATTAAATATATAAGCGAAATTATATCTCCGGCTAAAATGACTATAGAGGTCAATTTCCCACAGTTGAGTGACTTTTGGAAGACAAAATAAAGCTGAGTGATTATAGAGGTCGTTTAGCCAAAGTTGAATGATCTTTGAAAGACAAAACAAAGTTGAGTGATCTTTGAAAGACAAAACAAAGTTGAGTGACTGTGATGGCCAATTACCCAAAGTTGAGTGATCATATAAGCTTTAAACTCAAAACTGAGACTATTTTTTTTGTCCTAAATACGGGGATAAGATTAGACTTAAAAGTATAATGAATATCAAAGTTGTCTTCTTATTTGATTCCCCCCCCCCCCTCCCCCCAAACTCCCGCAACCCCACCCCACCCTAAACTCACAAATTCTGCTGGGATAAGCTTTAAACTTTAAACTAAAATTGGAGTGATTTATGCTTTCTACAAAACTCACACTCATAGTTAATACCTTCTGCCTAAATTTGAAAGTTTGAATGTAATGTACTTCAATTACACTCATAATTATTGGAAAAAAATGTCGTCGTTTTAAGATCTTTAATCATAACTTTCTAAAAGTTCTATCTTCTGCTGTCTGGTGAAGTTTTGGAGGCAGGGAATTTTTTGACTAAATTTTGATCTAAAAAAATGACAAGTTTGTTATTTTAACCTTCTTTGAACTTTACACGTACTTGTTTCAAACAACACAGATATAAAGAAATGGTTGGCTGCAAGTCAAATTGAAATAAAGCATTACACTTTTTCTAAGAAGAATAATGGAATTCATTACGTTGGTCAACACTACTAATATTTGGTGTAATTTTAGGCAAACATCGATTCTTTAAAATTTTATGAAATGAAATTTCAACTTTCAAAATTGCATAAAAATGTATTATGCTTGTTTATATCATAATTTTCATGCCTTAAGCTATGTGGAAAATTTCAAATTCGTAATAAAAGAAACTGTTCGAGTCACCAAAAGTAAATTTAATATTTTCAAGTAAATGAGAAAAGAGATATAGTAGTAGTAATTTTCACATCCCAATGGGTCAAAGGTTAAAAGACGAATAGAAATGAAATGATTCAAGATGTTAGCAAGACTGGTAATTTACCTTGGATAATTTTACTAATTTCTAGAAAGTAAAAGTAAATAAATAAAAAGAAGGGTGAAAAAACAGACTAGTCAATGCAAAATCTAGTGGTAGGGACTTGTAAAGATGTTGTGGGTCGTGGCAAGCTGCAAACATTTTCCATCTTTCGCTTTTCACCCGATATTCCGTACGCATTTTGGTAACTCAAATATATTTTAGAAATTCTGATTTTAAGCGTAAAATGATTCTGTTAAATTGTTTATGTTCAAACTTTGAACCCGAAATATTTAGTTAATCACAGGAGTACACCGACTGAGGTAGAATATAATGTACGAATTCACATAAATTCAGTAACTTTTAGTTAATCCTGTACATTATCTATTAAATATATATTTTTAAGTTTTTAACTATAAATTCAGTTACTATTAATTTGAGACTATCATAGAAATTCGAGCCCGGAATTTTTTTAATCCAAAAAATAACGTTTGGAACCAAACTAACCCTTAAAAAAAAAAAAAAAAAAAAAAAAAACTAGGCTTCGCACGGAATGCGTGCGTGAAAGGGCTAAAAGTGTACATTTACACTTTGGTCCTTTAAAGCACGAATACGTCGTGAAAATCCTCTTTTCCCCGACCCCAATCTTTGTTCTTTGGAAATCAAACTCAAAATTAAGTTTTTTTTCGTACTTTAACCGAAGATTAGTCACGTTTCAAAACAATGGAATATAAATATTTTATATAGAACTTAATTTTTTTTTTAGCGTAAAATAATGTCGGCTCATTACATCAAGTATACATATATGTTTGGATTGTCGTTTTAGGAGTTGTAAAGTGCTTCGAAGTAAGTATGGAAACTTGTTATCTTTAAGTTTTTTTTGTACTTTGACCGAAGATTAGTCACGTTTCAAAATGTCGGAATATAAATACTTTATATAGAACTTAATATTTTTTTTAGCGTACAATAATAGCGGCTCATTACATCAAGTATACATATACATTTGGATCGTCGTTTTAGGGGTTGTAAAGTACTCCAAAGTAAGTTTGGGATGCATGGGGTGTAAATACACTTGTATTGCGCATTAAAATGTTGCGCAATATGAATTAATGTCTAATAAAACGGTCAAATAATGCAAAGATTATATTGTGAAATCTGTCCTTTATATGTCATAAAAAAGCTAAAATTGGCATGCATGATGTATTGTCAAATCAAGCACGGGTGTCATAAAAAAACTGAAATTGGCATGCATTATGTGTTGTCAAATCGGTCATTTATGTGTGATAAAAAAGGCTTTGTAATTTTCAACCATGATGTGTTGTCAAATCATGTTATATTGCGCGCGTTGAAATGTTGCGCATTATGAATTAAATTCAAATAAAACGGTAAAAAAATGCGATTATATATAACATGATTGACAAACAACTAGTATTCACTTTAAAACAAGTTATCATGACATTCTACACCCAATTTGGCAATCTTGATTCTGTTACATGTTTTACCCCAACAAGCATATTCGAAGCAATGGGTAGGACATGCGAACTAGATGATGATGATTTTCATTACTCAAATAACCCTAACAAAAGATTCAGTCAAGAATACAATAAAACAATGAGAGAGCAATGGAATTGGCGTGTTAGGGAGGCTGAAGCACTGGAGCAAAAGTTAGCTTCAGTAGGGCTTAAACGCCCAAAAAAGCGTGTTATGTCAATGCCTCGTGGAACTCCACAAGAGTTTAATTTTGCTCTTAATCGCTTTCGCGAAGAGAACAATTGGATACAAATACGTTACCATAGGGTAGAATATGGTGTACAATCTAACACGAGATTTAGATCCAAGTGGGATTCGGACTGTGAAATGTCTGATGAAGATTAATATTCTTCTTATAATAAGGTAAGCAGGTAGGGTCATAAAGACCTCCCCCCCCCCCCCCCTCCCTTGGGGTTTGCAACTATATAAGTAGCCCTTTCTTTTGTTATTAGACTACAACGTATTTAATGTCGAGTAGTAGAAACACAGCTTGGTCTTTACTCATTCCAAAAGAACCAAATAGCAGTGATGATGGGAGTTCAAATCATAGCAGTTTTTCAAGTGATTTCAAACTAGATGAATTGAATCCTCACCTTCTTATAAAGCGTAATGATGATTTCTGCAATATGAAATATTCAGATCCGTAAGAATATTATTGCGGGTTACGTCGAGAATGGTCACATCGGCTTGCCGAATCAGAACGTCTTGTTCGTGACTTGAAAAATCTCAACGCTCCAATCCCAACAAGGTACTCAATAACCATGCCTCGAGTAGGTCCAGAAACTTGTGAGTTAGCCGTACAAAGGATTAGAAAAGAAAACAAACGAATGCTGGCAAGACGTTGTAGATTTTACATGCTAAAGTTGGTGGAAGAACAAGCATCTTCAACCGGCAGAGAACTAACATCTCCTGGAAAAAAATGTGTGTTAAGAGACCGCCAATATCATTCTGGGGACGATATTGAAGACTTCTATTCTGATGACGATTAGGGTCTATTTAGGCTCACTGTCTGAGATTATGGGTCATTTAAGTTTCGGACTAAGGCTGTTAATTTGTATTTTTATTTTATGATGAATTAGTTTGGCATGTTTTTAATTTGCTTCTATTGTTAAAGTCTATTATTAATTTATATAAGCACCTTAGAGTTATAGTACATAAAAAGTTCAACAATTGACAATTTAACAAAGAAACACAAATAAATTATTACATAAAGGGTGCGGATTACATTATAGGAGAAAAGGTACAACTAGTAAAAAACATAATTCATATAAATATTAAACTTAATAGACAAAATACATTTAAATAATAAACAACAACAAGCTAGCACAAATAATCTTTCACAATTTAAGTTTTTCTTTCAAAGCTATTTTCTCGTGTTGAGCGTTTCTAAGGTTAGCCTTGAGCAAAATTTTTTTTTTTTGGGAACCAGTGAGCAAGACCTCCAAAAGTTTAATTTTTTCTTCAGCTTCCACAAGCTTAAATTGATAGTCCAACTTGGCGGTATCTCTAGAGATACGTGAAGTCGCGGTATCTCTATCAAAAAATGAATTTTTAAATTTCACCGCCACCGTTTATCCACGTGAATGCTATCTTCCCACCAAAAGTGTTTGCAACCGCCTATATCCTATAAACATTACAAGAAAATCAGTTTTTTAAAGTAAAATATGTGGACAGCGTGAAAAAAAAAAACACTAAAAAATGTAAAAACACTTACTTCGGGCACTTTACAACGCCAAAAACAGCGATCCGGATTATCTTGGGTCCTTGATGTTTTTAGTTTACAGTAATAACCGCATCCACAAATATCGGGTTGTATAGCAAACTTTGAAGTTTCGGAACTTTGAGACATGTTTTTGGGAGTTCAAAAGTATGTTGAAAGGGTGAAAATAGAGGAAATGAAAAGAGAAGAGTATGCTGGAAACGGGAGGCTTAATTGGGTTTTATTTACGCCTTTCACGCACTGAGTTACGTCGCGCGCGTTCTAATTTAGTTCTTTTTTTTAATGAGTTAGTTTGATTCCAAACGTTATTTTTTGGGTTAAAAAAATTCCGAACTCTAAAAATTCACACACTTCACATCTTGGATATTCGTCTCTGAATAGTGGAATACTTATCAATCCTCTGTAACTTTTGAAGGCGACTTAACGTTTTTAGTACTTGGTCTTCGTCACTCTCTTTTTTTTTTTTTTTTAGTTTTATCTAGTGAATCTTTTACTAGGACTTAGACTTACTATGTCCTTCTTTTTAAAATAAAAAATTGTCTGGATCTTAGTTGTACGGTTCATGTACCGACAGGTGAATCTATATATATATATCCCTATAACCCTATTACTGCTCTACACATATATTCTGTCGATTGGTAGTACTATACGTACCTTTATTTTTATTTTTTATTTTTATTCTGTAGTTGTACAGCTAGCTAAGGTAAAGTAAAATCAGTCAAGATTCGAGCTTATTTCATTAAATGTATTTGATATTTTCCCAACAATAATGTACATCTCCACGAATATAAATGCCCTAGGACCCCTGCAATTAATTATAACCACCAGATATTGTACTTCGGGATTATTTCACTAGCAACTTCTATTTCAAAGGAAAAGAAAATTGATTTTGACATTCCGTATGGAATTTGTAGAATTTGTTTTTATATTTAAAGGTTTCTCGTTTTGTTGATTTCGATTGGTTTGGAAAGAGATGGATCGTATTGATGTGGAGTTTTTATAAATAATTGTTTTAATCATTCGATGTCCGGGACACCCAAAGCCGACTAATTTGATTTCGTGATGTAGAATGCTTGTTGTGAGAGGTTTAAACGCTCCCTATAAAAACGATCTACATTCAAGACTCGAAAACAAGATAGAACTTGGTTACGGATGGAGGAATACGTACATCCACCATTTACCATTTCATCACGCTCTTTTAAGGTAGAGCTCTATCGTTCATATAGTAGTGAGTTTCTTTCATCCTACAATTTACACGCACTTTAACTAGTTTCATGAGATATTTGCTACCACCCACTAACTCAAGTATCGAATAACTTTTTCCACCAAGATTTTGACAGATGGTAGGTGGAAAGAAACCACTGATATTTGTACCTCCACGGAAATTAATTTCTATATTAACTTGATATCGTATCGAAAAATAATGTTAGTTATTTTGAGACGGATGAAAGGAAAGAGTATTTCCTTTTCTCATATTTTATTTATATGATGTTTGGTAAAAAAAAAAAAAACATGCATTAAACTTTGATGGTCAAGTAGATAGTAAACTACTCCCTCCATCTCCATTGCATAATACGTGACTTTTTTAGAACTTGCATGACACCCGCTTAAGAAATCTTTGACTCTTAGAAAATTAGAAGTATTTTTACTCAGTCACTCATAGAAAATTAGGAGTGTTTTTACTAACTTACCCTAATTATATGCCTAAAAAAAAAAAACTTAATGATTCTTGATTATGTAAATAAGGGTCATTTTGAAAGAAGAAGATCAAATTTCTTCTTAAAATCTTAAAGTATCACTTATTTTGAAATAAAATAAAAAGCTTAAAAAGTCACTTATGAAATGAAAGGAGTAAATTGTACGTGCATGGGGACCTCCCCTGGTCATAACTAAAGTACTGCTCAGACGACCGACCAAATATAACTAATTAGCAAGCTGGAAAATGTGACCTTTTATCTTCTTGATTGCATTGACTGTGATTTGTGAGCCCCAAATAAATATTTGTTTGTCATCTTTGATCTATAGATATACTACATTTGTACTTCTAGCAGTAGATATTTTTCTTCCTTTCCTATTGCCTTAGAGAAAGATCAAGGAGGATGATATATAGAATTTTGTTCTGAGTTTCGTTTCCAATTGCAAATTAAGGTAGCACTTCTATTACTACTATAGTATAAAGATCGATGATGATGGGATAGTTTCTATATATATTGATGGGATGGTTTATTAGCAATTCAGTCCCCTATGTATGAAGTAATCTTGACTTACTGTTTGTCACTCCATCAAAATTCATCTCAGACTAATATTATACAAAACAAAAATAAAAAGTATTAGCAGCTCTCGATATTTTCTACTAACATTTGTTTTGTCGCCTATAGGCTATATGTATATACCCTTTTCTTCTATAGTATCATATTATTTTATCTTTAGTGAAGTCATAGATAGTCGCAAGCTTTCTTGCGTTTTTATACCGAGATCTGTAAGGGTTGTCACTGTTAGTCCTAGACAGTCCAAATTAGATCCTATTGGTACTCACATAATCGGTAAAATTAGGAAAGTGTATTACTGTCCATCTCGCGCGTGGCGAGCTTTAAACGAATGAAAAACGACACGTGGCGGTGGGGTCCATCATAATAATTAAAAAATAAATTATACAATCACCCCCTAATTTTCATCCCGCCCGCGCCCCCCAGCCTCGCCCCACCCGCCCCCCCCCCACCCCAACCGCAACTTGCCCGCTCTCTCCCACCATCGCCGCCGCACACCACCCCAACCGCCGTCCCCCTACCAGTGGCGGACCCAGAATTTTGAGTTCGGGGGTGCTCTATCCCAAGATTTTGAGTTCGGGGGTGCTCTATTAACTATTTATATCTGTTTCCTTTATGTTTTCTATACTGATTATACACTCGCGATTGAGTTTAATGGTCTTTGAGCACCCAAAATTTCTACATGGGTCCGCCCCTGCCCCCTACCCCACCAATAATTTATTTCCTTTTTCTTCTCTTATTTAGGTTTATCAATGTCTTTATAAGACCCACCAACCTTTAATGAAAGGTGAGATGAAAAAAAAAAAGTTATAGTAATGGTGAATCTCCATTTTTTCCGGTGAACAAGATGGTAATGTTACTTTTCAGATCTAAAAAGGATAAAAAAAAATGGTGGTAAGAAATAACATCCAATTCACAAATTAATTTTATATAAATAATTAAAAGAAATGAATTGTTATAATGAAGAGGAAGAAGAGAAAAAAAAAAAAAGGAAGAAGAAGATGAAGAGAACTGAACACAATGAAGAAGAAGAAGAGAAAAAAAAAGGAAGAAGAAGAAGAATTGAACAGAACGTAATAGTGGAGAAAGGGGAGGGGTTGTGACAGACGGGAAAGAGGGGTGGGGTGGGGTGGGGTCAGATGGGCGGGCGTGGGGGTTGGGCAGGTGGGTTAATTTTTTATTAATTTAAAAGAGGTAAAATTTTAACCAAAAAAAAAAATTTATGGATAAAAGGGCTATCCACGCGCCCAAGAAAAAGTGGAATCAATTGCTGCGCCACATAGGCAAAAGGTACCCAATAGGATCAATTTTAGACTGGTTTAGATGCCGATAGGTACAACCCTCGGTTATAAGTAAATGGCAGAGAAAAATGTGCAGTTTAGGAGAATTATGACTTTTTTTGCCTTTATGCTAAATTTGCATATATGTAAAGAGATTGGAGGCATTTCGAGAAAGTTTAATTCTATGTGATTTTAGGTTTAAGTCGTCCTTTTTAACGCTTTCATCCAGTAATTTTAAACTTATGAGTCAACACATCTGGAGGTTGACGTACGATATAACAAAATCATACAAGCGACCTATCATTTTAATATCCTTGATGTGTGCATCTCTATAGACTTCACTTTTTTTTAAAGATTTCTCACCTTGCCGGTCTCATGCCCAAATTTTAATAAGAGAAAAGTGTTGTGATCGGTTTACAACCAAAATATATAAAACTAACCAAAAACTAATAAATTTATGACGACTCATCGTAGAACAATTTTGTTAGTCTTAAAAAATAGTCCCGAAAATTTTACCCGAATTTGTTTAAGAGCGTGACATTTTTACTTTATATATCTACTGAAATAGCAATATAGTAGCTTCAATGCTAATTTCCTCGTGACTTCGTTTACAGATCACCGACGATATATACATTACACACAATTGAAATCAACTAAAAGCATAAAAATCCAAAATCGACATTTACAAATAATAATAAAAAATAGAGAGCAAATCAAAGATGATATTTTATGTTGTCCCAAATGGGGACACCGCCAAATTAGGCACAGATGAGCTAAGAGACCTACTATAGTAAGACATTTTAATATCACTACACTATTTATTCACCTTTTAAAAATTAATTAAAACAAAAAGTCGATACACGAATCAATTGATTGGACTGACTAAAGGAGAGAACAAAAATGGCCAAAATCGTATATAAATAAATGTGTCACCCACACACTGCTGTCGGACCACAACCATTCGAATTTCTTCTCTACTTTTTAATTTTTTAAAAAAAATTAATAGAGATAGGGAAAATTAATTTGATAAGTAATGGTGAAGCTACATAATTCGAATTAGAATACTGCAACTTGAACGACGATCACTTTTCGTTAAACTTGTCATGACATTTATGTGATAAGAAAATAGTATGTCATTAAGAAACAATAAAAAGTGCAAATTTAAATTATTTTTAAAGATATGAGGGTATCCGTCTTTGCATAACAAGCTACAAGAAAAAGACTAGAATTAGTGATGGACAACTTCTGTTGCTAAGCAATAAAGTTCATTACTTATCATAATTAACGACGGATTACCTACAGATTACCACAATGTCATGTTGGCTACGGGTTACTCGACATATTAGCGATGAATTTCGTAGTTAGTTCATATGTATTTTTTTATGTGAACATACTAAATATAAAATAATATCACATATTAAAATGGAACAGAGAGAGTAATATTTTATTGGTGCTTTTTAATTTTTTTTTCAAATTAAAAAATTCCAAACTCTCCATTATTCAAAGGTCAGCATGCCAAATTTCCGACAATAAAACTGGACTAAAGCAAAAAAAAAAAAAAAAATTTAGCCCACATCTAACACCCCCCTTTTACTCAACAAATTGGTTCGTTAATCATGTCTTTGCCACTTTAATGATGAGTGTTTGTTAGTTAAATTGATGATTAATCATCTTATTTTTTTTTTATTTTTTGGCCAAAACGGTTTTGATTTTAATCATACTAAAATAGTCACCTTTGTCTGATGATGTGTATTACTAATGGATAGAAGGGAATAATCTTCTTCTTGCAGTCTTGCTTTATTAGTGCTGTTAACCCTTTTTTTTTTTTCTCCTCCAATTTTTAATTCTTGCTGTATGGACACAATTGTTACGTATTTAGTGAACATGAAACTACCTAAATAATAATCTAATGATTTAACTACCAAGAGTTATCCTGGGTTCGGATGGATAAAATCCTTCGCTCTAGCTTAATTAGTGATTTTGAGTTCGAGCCATGATATGAAAAAATTTCGACATGGAGTGTTTCCCCCCTTAAATGAGTCTTACAACGTCAATTTAGATCAATTGGAGCTCCAACATACATTGAATACCGAGTCAAAAAAAAAATCCAGTAATTTGTTTTATGAGAGTGGGTGGCAACAGTGGCGGAGTTAGGAATTCAAGTGAGGAAATTAAAAAAAAAAGTTCTTATGTTAAGGGGATTCAATAACTTATATATATGCAAAAAAAAAAAAAAAAAAAAAAGAATCATGTTTTCCCTATCTACGTACATAGTATAATTTTAACGACGGCTGTTTTATTGACTCCCATTGCACCTCTAGCTCAGAAGCAAATCTAGGATTTCTAGAACATAAGTGAACTACTAAATAAAGGACAAAAAAAATGTATTTAGTGGGAATCAATCCTTATTCCTCTTGGTAAATAACTAAGCTTTTAACCAAGTGTACCGCTAAGCCTTTTTATAGCATGAGTGCCATCAGTCAACTCTAAAAAATATTTACATAAAATATCTAGTTTTGCGGATAGACCGTAGGTTCACGTGTCCTAAAATTTGTACATAAATATGCCCTGCTCTGGCTCCGCCCCTGGATGACGACATGGGACTTTCCTACAATAGAACATAAATGTTGTTACACGCAGAGGCGGATCTAGGATTTAATGCTTGTGGGTTCCAACTCATTTCAAATTAAAAATATAAAGAGACAAAACAAAAACCTACAGGTGACCAAGGATTCGAACCCTTGATCAAAAGAAACAAAGCTTTAAGAGTTCCTTCTTTGCACTTTATTAATGGATTCCCAAATCGTATTTCTTATATATTTATTAAATTTCAATACAAATATAGGATTCGCACAAATACATGGGGGTTCACGAACCCCCATAATATATGCTAAATCCGCTCCTGGTTACACGTGTGGTGAATATATATACAAGTCAAATACAGAGTCTAAGGATGTATACAGTATATATACAACATATACATACATAAAGAAATGGGGGTGCGGGTGGGGTGTTGATTGTTGGCGTGATTTGTGATTACTGATTAGTGGTGGATGAGGTCCACCACCCGCCGGACATGAGTATGGTATACCATTTCTTCATTTTCATAGCCGACACAAATACAAAATTACAAATCTGTTATGTACACAAACCATATATATATATATATAATCACCAGGTTAACTCGAAATATCTGAAGTATAAGAAAGAAATTAAATATATTTTTATGGGGAAACTCGAGTAAGATTCAATGTAAATTAACCTTTCAATCACTTCACTCCTAGAATCTAGCCAATCTGAAAAAGATAATTAGCAAAGTTTTGGGACGATATAAATTATAATAGTAGTTGCGTACTTATGCCATGATGGAAGAAATCGTTCTCAATCATGATGTGAGATACAAAATTAAGAAAGGTAATGCTTTTGGTCCCTTAACAATTGGTAAAGTCGAATATATTAGTTATTAGTCGTTTCACAATTTAATTATCACATGATATGTTCAAGTTGCATTGTCATTTCATCTTTAACTGTGATATAATTTTAAATTCAAGGAGTTCATTCATCACCGCACGAAGCGCGGATAAATTTACTAGCATAATATATTTCTTATATGTAGGACCGAAAATACTTATTTTAATTAATAAAAAAATTGAGTCGTAAATCACAATAATAAATGTGTGTCATCACCTGTGTCAAAATATACATCCGCACTGACCATCATATTATCCTGTTTGGTACATCGCACTTTAAAAAACTAATGTATCTTCATTTCTTTAATTATTTTTCTTAAATATAGTACGGTAAAGGCAACCTACAAACACAATATTTATTTTTAAAGAATAAATTGAAGGTCCTTTTGTCTTCCTTTTTTGTATTTGGATAAATTGACACCTAAGGATTAAGATTGAAAAAAAAAATCGCTAGAATACGAATGCTTAGTTATAAATTATAAGAAGGTGGAGGTTGATTTTTTTTTTAAAAAGAAATATTTAGGAGATTAATTTTAAAAAGGAGATGAAACTTGAAAGATGAAGCAAAAGCCGCAATTCAAGTTTGACAAAGCTTAGAAGCTATTAAATCATCATTAACTACTATGCATTTTGCATGCACTTTTCTCCTAAAGTCATATTTTAGAAGTCCTACCATAAATTGTTGATTAGATGGGAATTGAATAGTGACCTCAACTTCTCTTGCAATTTGTTGACTATTCTTAATTAATATCATATGTTAATTTTTTAGCTTCATTCTAATTCTTAATCCAGGATATTGGGTCTGAAAATTTTAACACAAAATATTGGTGACAACTTTTTTTATTTAGTCATATATGATATCCAAACTCTACTGACACAACGGATTAATTCATATTTGCAACGTGGCGCTTTCTACCAAAAATTCATGGCGCGAAATCAAGACCAACTACTAAGGACGAATGGATATCGTCCATCCCATCACATTTAAGCAACATATAAAGAAAATAATATTTTTCTTCTCCTTGAGCTTGCAAAGTAAAAGAAAAATGAAAATGACAATAATAATTACATCTTAATCCTAAATTATTTGAAATGGGGATGATTCAGTACTACAATTCGGTGGATGAACTTTAGGACATCCTTAGAATAATGTGTCAGGTGTCGTAACTAATTGAGTAACTTTAGAAGTATGGGTACAAACTCATAATGAAGGACATAATCTTGTTTAAAACGATAATTAGGCCTAAAACAACAAGGCTTAACACATTGGGATATAAAATAAAATATGTATAACATTCCTCCTCATCTTATCCCTTTGACTCCAAGGGGATACCAAGGACTTAAAAGACATGATCTTTTAGTGGTGCAAAAGAAATTAAAATGAAAGAGTAGCAAGAAAGAAAAAGCAAATTAATATTCTTCAAGAATGCAATCATGACAATGAAGCATTTCAAAATTGGTGTTCTAATTGTGTCCACAATTAAAGTGACTAATAAAAAGTACTTTCTTAACGTGCAACTAATCTCATCTTCTTGTTAGCTTCCTTAAAAAAAGTCTTGTCTATAAACTCGTATTAATTCATTTATAAATAAACATATTATTTTATTCAACCACTTTATAGTACTATCAAAAAATGCTAATTAACGACGGATCCATTGGCCTCGTCAGTAACGTTTTGAGACAAATAAGATTTTTCTTCCAAATTCCGTTACCGATGAGCCAATTTCGATCGGATGATTGACGAAAATTGGCGATTTTCTAGTGCATATAATATTTTACTCCTTCTGGTCCAGAGGCGGATTTATGTGGATGTATGGGGATCTTGCGTCCCCGGACCATTTCATCTGAAACTTGTGGTATATATATGCGGATATGTATAAGAAATAAAATATATATAAGTCTTGCCACCCCCAAGAACAAAAAAAGAGTGAAAAGTCTTGCTGGAAAGGCATAACACTGCCACTCTTGCGGCGAAAATCGAACTGCGTCGATCACTCAATTTCTTACGTGTTTTTTTTTCCTTGTGCACGCTTGGCTCTATACTTTTTAAGTTTTTGTATCTTTAATTCTTTTAACTTGCTATTCTTTGTTAATCCAAATTAACTCTTTTATGCTTTAATTAATTCTTGGCTCTTTTTACTTCCTCTTTCTTTAAGTATTAATCTCTTTATGCGTGCATTGAGTGCGTATCCTATATCAATGAGTACTAAATTTTAAAATGTCACATAAATATTAAAAAAAAATATATGTAAATCGTAAATTTCAAAATTTTAAAACAAATTCAAGTTTTAAAATGATGAATATTATTATGTTAAGAGTTTTCAAATTTAAAGGTTACTTTGATCTTTCCGCAACGTTCGCGCTTATGGAAGATGAATGGGTTGAAGCTACAATTTTGACTCTTTCTACACTATATATCTGCAAGAATACACCATGAAAATAGAGTATGAATCTATTGAGATAACGGTATTAGATGGTTTATGGAGGTTCAGATTTTTAACGTACAAAATCTTTATCTTTCTCAAAGTTTTAGAGGATAAGGCCTCTTACTCCTACAAAAAAAAAAAAAAAAAGGGTTGCTTAGGCATCGTCAACCGATATCCGCATATTCGTTCGATTTGTCTATATTAATCGAAATAGATAAATGACCCCAACCGTAACTCAATTTTGAAGAAACCGACCCGTTTACCCTATTTGAACGGTGTAGCACCCCGAACCTTCAAATCCTGGATCCGCCTCTGTTTTGGTCCACTTTATGTGACCTCGTTACTATTAGGGAGAGCTAAAGGAGTTTTTCTTTGACCTCAATTTATTCAAATACTTTCTAAATACTCTCATTGTTACTAATTGTTGTGAGTTATTGTATTTTTATGTAAATTTTGTTTCAAAAAAAATTGAAAATTTTATGTCCGATTACAACATAAAAATTATGTTGTTTAACTCTGGTACTTCGAATCGATCGGGTAACATATAGCGAAATGGAAGGAGTGTCAATTATTTGCAAATGTAGATACGCCAAAAATGAGTTGTATCATATTTGGCTCAATCAAATGAAAATGACTTGACAATTCTCTCGCTTTGTTTGACTATTATTTTTTGTTTATCCTGATCTTTTGTAAGTCCAAAAATTGACAGTTAATTAACAATCAGTAGTATTTTTCATATGATTTTTATCATTAAAATCACGGGCAGTCACATTGACATCATTACCAGTTAGAAGTCTTTCGTTTTCTTATTATTTTTACTAGTCAAACACTATAAAACAAGCAGGAATAAATAGTTAGTAACACATCAAGATCGAATATTTATAATAGTACTTAACCACTAAGTAAATTTCTGTCACTAAAAAAAAATCTTTGTGAAAAGACTATCAAGATTTCTTTATTTTTATAAAGACAGTTCCTGTCAGCTTGGGCATGTCTCAATTATTTTACTGAATATTGCTATCTTCAGTCAACATAAGCATTAGATAACTTTGTTGAAATTTGATTGGCCATTAAGATACACCATTAATGCAAAAGACTGCCATTATTTCAGAAATCAATCTCTTCGTTCAAACAAAGAACAAATTGATTAAATTGAGAAATGCAGGGGGGCATGTATACCTTGCTTCATGCGGTGTTACGAGACACTCTTCCAATTTTTTTTAGTAAATATATATAAATAATACGCAAAATGTATAAAATATCAAATCGCAAATATAAAAAATGCCAGCGCTTGTTATTACAATAATTTTCTGCCAGACCAGTACTCGTTGAAGTGAAATCCGCTCTAGCATCATCAACAAACACATAAGAAATGGATAAAATTTGATTTGTGGATTCGCCTCAGGATGGAAGAGAAGTTAGTGTAGAAAATCTTAATTTGGTGAATTGAAGTTGGTCTTAGATGTAATAGGACTTAAAATTACTGCAAGCACGCGCTAGTATATTAAGGTGCTCTCCACTATCTTTTTAGATGCTGATATAACTTATGAAAAATCTTGTGTATACCATTAAAGAAACTATGGAATAGAATTACTTAAAACTGCTATGTTTACTTTTAATTAAATAGAAAAGAGAGTCGCAACAAGAGACATCCTAAATCTTTGAGATTACATAATCTTGAGTTCCTGACAAATTAAATCCCAATATCTCATGTTATATTGTTATATATCATGCACGCACGAAGGCATATTCTTTTGATGCTTCCATATCTTATGATTGTATTTTTTTTATTTAAAAAAAATAAAATCTTTAATGCATTTCTTGGAAAACGTACAACTGTTCATGCACGAATTATCAAGATATTGTTCTTGTGAAAAAAACGTGGTGTCATAGCAAAAATTGTACATTTGGGTAGTTGTCAAAAACATTACTGCAAAGAAGTATGGGCAGACTATTTTCATGTCAACAATATGAACCGACAGTTAATAGACACTGTATCAACAGAATTTTGAACACAGATTGGGTAAGCTTTGGTTTGCTGTCGTGCATTGCACTAATAATTACACGATAAATACTTATTCGCACCGGTGTTTATACCAACATGTAAAATTAATAGAGTTAAGTAATTTAATGAGATGAGAACGTAACACATGTTAATTAATTATGATTCATGTTAAAAGTTTATGTTGCAAACACATATAATGCATTTATTGGTGTGCTGTAAATATCGGATGCGAGAAAGTTTTTACCTAATTACGCCTTGATCAGAAAATGAACATTGGACCTAACTCAACCAAAAAACTAGCTCATGATATAAGAATTGTCCAAGATCATATGAAAAATATCAATAAATTTTCCATACACCACCAATGTTGGAAATTTGACACTCACTGAAGTGTGGATAACATAATATGACGCTAACATCGGATAAACCAAGAACTGTGATAGATCTGGTTCCAATACTATAATTATTAAAAAAAAAATAAAAAATTGGGCCAATATAAAAGCTAATTTATTACTTGTGGATTGCCTAACATTATATTAAGAGAAAAAATTCACCGTTGGAAATTTGACACGCCTCAATTCCAAATAAGTCAAAATTCGGTGTATATGAATTCTTATTGTCGATTAGCATATGGATGGAGTTACAACCAGCGGAATGTAGTTGAACATCTTTTACTAGAAAATTAGTATCCAATATATAATATAGTGTATAATTACTATTTGTACATATTAACCCTTATAAGTTGTAACACCTTAGCGAAATTCCTGACTTTATCACTATTATTCATATTGATCCACTTTGGTTCGTCTATATTCAATATTGCACAAAAATAACAAGTAAAAATAGTTTCTCCAGCGCTAAAACTTCTTAATATGAATTTCTCACTATTCGTAGCTAGTTGTGTATATTGGACATATATGGTGTAAAAAAATCAACATTTCAGTAGGTACAGAAGTTTATAACATATTACAACTATCCAATAATGAATTTTATCTATATTCCAGTACGTACTGAAGTTATATGTGTTGTCCTCTTTCCATCTTATTTCTCTATGTCTGTTGGGGATAGGACTATTCTGACTTTGCTGAGTTGGTTTTCATCAAACGTATTCAACAAATCTAGGGTTCCATTATTTTTTTTAGTTTAATGTCCATCAAACTCCATGAAAATCATGAGATTGAAAAAATTAAAATAATTAAAATTTGGAGGATTCGAGGAAGAGGGTCATGTACTCATGTTCATCAATTTGGCAAGGAAGTACCAGATATTGATATTTTATGTTGGACAGCTAAGGGAAATTTTCTCTTTTAAATTTTTACTCTACCCATGCAAAAACAAAAAACAAAA
Organism: Lycium ferocissimum; assembly: GCF_029784015.1. Lineage (NCBI taxonomy): Eukaryota > Viridiplantae > Streptophyta > Magnoliopsida > Solanales > Solanaceae > Lycium > Lycium ferocissimum. The sequence continues at coordinate 120,761 of NW_026713599.1, read as the reverse complement.
AATCAGGTCTCTCAGAGAACTCTTAAAAGAAGGGACATTGATTGAAATTGTCGTATTCGATCAATCATCGAAATTACTGTTTGATTATTTTATTGTTTGATCCAGTTAGTAACAATAACTTACATTAGAGAAAATAATGATTTTTATTCGGCCAATATCAAATACTCCTAACTAATTTGCTCCAAATCAGTCGTTCATTCAGCACAGCTACAATTGGATCACGCATTCATCAACCACATAAGTGGATTTTCAGTTTGTTATAGGGTTCCAGCCCATGAACTGGGTAATGTTGAAAAATAAAACATTTTTTTGGACGGATTGCCCTTCAAAAGTACAGGTCGTCAATTTTTGTTCCCTCATATTAGTAGTCTTTAATTTTTGCCTTTCGCCTATACCCCAAGGTTCTGGGTTCGAATTCCAACTCAGTAAAAAAAAAAAAAAAAAAGATGTTTGGTCCCTTGAGGAACGCAAAACTTACTCGCCAGGAATTTTGAATGCAAAACTATTCCAGACAGAGCTTTTACCGGCGGTGCGAATGCAAAATTCTACCTCACTTTTTGCCTTATGCCCGGCGCGCAAAACTCTCTAAGCCAGAGTTCAAACTCGCCCCACGAAGGTAGTAAAATTACCTGAGATAGGACAGAGTTTTGAAAATGCTACTAACATAATCCAAACTCTCTTGTGAGAATTTTTTTACATTTTCGGTTTGAGCGGTTCAACCCAAAAAACCAAGAATTTCTAACGAAAAGCAAAAATTAAAGACCACCAATTTAATAGACAAAAATTAAAGACCACCCAAAATTAGGACATCCCTGCGAATTGCCCAAAATAAAATAAATGTGATATATATCTCAAAAGGAAATCTTATTTCTTGGTTAGCCTTTTAATCCTCTTTATTGTCGTTCAAAGCAAATAACCGTTGGAACCATTAGCAGTATCACATATCAAATTGTTTATTAGCTAATTCTTACTCCTCTTCATTCTTTTAAAAGACCCTCGAATGACAATCATTAAAGAAACATTTATTTTGGTTTTGAACTCTTCTTTGGCTATCAAAGATGAGTCTTTGACCTTCTACTATATATATTTTCATGTCCTCTCTTTCGTGTGGAGTATCAATATTATAGAGCAAATACTCTCTCTTCTTATACTGAATTTTCTTTATATCAATTTTTTTTTTAGATTTTGGCTCCTAATTTTATACTAGAAGAGCTTGTTGAATCCTCGAGGATACACCTCATTCACAGGTGAAATATCCTCAAAGACGATCTTGGTGCATTGGCATGCCTCCATGTTTTAAGAATTACAGACAAGTGTTTGTGATCAAGTATTTTCTGTGAGATTTCCAACAGGTAATAGACAATTGGGATGCTGGTTGTATCTAGCATATATTCTATCTCCTAGTGAAGCAACCGAATAGCTGTGAGACGTTAATTTCCTCAAGAATGACGAGAGAGGTTAGGCGAGACTTAAAGAAAGTAGCGAGCTACCATATGATTTTTAAGTAATAAGAACAATAACTTTATAAAATTTAATTATTGTTTCCCTTATTAGAAGTTTTGGTTCGCCGTTAATCGCATTATATTTATAGAAATTTGTCAAAGATTCAATTCATAGCATTTTCTCAAATGCACTCATCCTTATCTTGTGAAAGATTGATGTTTTGTTTACTTGTCTAGGCATGCATCAAATATTGCAATTAGTACAAGCTAAGGAGCCAACTTAATTAGGCAGAGGAACATTTTAGAGAATTAATTAGCATATGTAATGCAATTGTTAAGATTTGATGAATGAGGTGTTTTTTCTAAGAAAGGTTAGGCCCTCTAATATCTTTTTTAAATAGACGACAAAGAAAACCAAAGTTTGAATTTGACTTGAATAGAGAGTTAATTTAAATCAACATATCATGATAAATTAGCATTTTATTTCTACATTGATTTGATTGCTAACTATTCCTTGAGTTGATGAAAACCAAATAATTCGACAAATGACTTGAATAGAGAGTTAGTTCAAATCAACATATTATGATCAATTTAGCAAATTATTCCTATATTTACTGGCAGAGCGGAGATTTCATTAAGAGAATCAAAATAGCAAAAACTAAAGACACGAAACATCAAGGTGATTCAACATAGTAGTAAATATATTTTTTTTTACTTATCTACACAGTGTACTTATCTAATGAAGTAGTTCCATTGACATCCCTTTGAGCAAGTTTTTATATCAAAATCCAAACAATTTAACCTTATCAAATAAAAATTAAAATGAAACTACATATCGCTTAACGTGTTAAAATATTTGGGCTGTACTAGAGTTGGGCTATCATTATTTTTGTTTTTGGGCCATAGTTGGCTGAATGTGTAATTGGACCAGTCTATTGATGAGGCTGATGTATAATGGTTCCCATGAGGATTTTCAGATTAAGCAATGTCTACATTTCAGGTCCAGTAGTACCTTCAACTGTAAAGCCCATTTCTTTCAAGCGAGTAAGAAGCCCAACTTGATCGAAACCCAAATCAGGCCCAAATTGATAACAAAACCCTCCATCCCTTTGGTTTTCATTCTCAATCACATTTTTGGATATGACTATTATACATCTGAGTCCATATCTATTATTAAGAGCCAAAGCTTAGTACCAAATATGAAGGTAAAAACATGGACCCTCCTCTTTCTAGGCAAACAAATGGAAAGAAAATAAAAAAAAGAGTTAAATACAAGTAACATATACTCATCGCATAAAGAATTTTTACATTATCAAGCTAATGATATGTACATTTCTTTTATAGCAATTAGGGAACAATAAAATATGATGAATGACTTATGTGAAATCACCTCAATAACGTAAAATTCTTTTGCGCGATCAAGTGTATAATTTAAAACCAAAAAACCAACAAAAAGAATAGAGAAAGTGAAGCCTTTAACAATTAACAAATCAATTGGATAATCATTTTCTATACTTTAATTCTACTTTTGTTGCATCGAAGGTTTAAACTCTAAATTTCTCAACACATGTTCCTTTTCCAGCTAACAATTAAGTGAACTAGGTAAACGGTCAGCAAAATACAATTAAATTAAGATTGTACTCATTCCGTCCACTTTTACTTGTCTATATTTGACTTAGCACATCCTTAGGCCCTTAAAGAGCAATAATGACAATTTTACTATATCACCCCTAATTATTAATCATTTAAATAATTAAAATCAATCAAATATACTTTAAAAATTATACAACCACAAACAATTCCTTGGAGTTTCTAACCCTATAATTAATAATAAGGGTAAAATAGTTATGAAAAAGTAAATTATTTCTTGGTTCTCCAAACTAGGCGAGTTAAAGTGGACATCTATTTTTAATATACTGGACAAATTAAAATAGACAAATGGAGTATTAATTAATAATATGATAAAATTATAATTAATCTATCATCACATGTACTCCCTCCCTCTACCCCAATTTATATCACACTTTTCGCTTTTCGAGAGTCAATTTGACTAAATTTTAAAGCTAAATTGGATTAGATTAACTCAATATTTTAAGATTAAAATTTATATATTTGAAAACTACATGAAAAGTATTATAAGTTGCAACTTTTCTCATCAATTTGGTAGAAAAAAAAACATCTTAAAGTGTTGGATAAAGTTCATCCAATTTAAAAGTGACACATAAATTGAGACAGATAAAGTATATAAATAACACAAAACATATTTTCACTTGTGTGCCATATAACTCTAAGGGCTCGTTTGGCACGAGGGATAAGGATAAATAGTCCCAAGATTATATTTGAGATAATTTTATCCCATGTTTGGTTGGGATAAAATCACGGTATAACTAATCCCAGGATTAATTTATTCCATGAGAATTAATAACTAATTTCGGAATAACTAATCCCAGTATAATATCCCGGAATAACTTGTTTCCAATCAAGCGACCCCTAACTTCATAGTCACTTAAAAAGTAATTAGAGAAAGAAAATAGCGTACGATGAGTAGGGTCAAAACCGGAAGAGCAAATAGTTTTGTCTACTTATAGCTCACTGGTAAAACCCTTAAAACCCTACACCCATTTTTCTTCAAGGCCGCTCAGTCTTCATTCAGAGTTGAGAGAGTATTATTGAGAAGCAAAATGAGACCTCCAAGAGGACGTGGTGGTGGTGGTGGATTTAGAGGCGGCAGAGATGGCGGCGGCCGTGGTTTTCGTGGCGGCGGTGGTGGACGTGGTGGTGGTGGTCGCTTTGCTCCTCGTGATGAAGGCCCCCCTCCCGAAGTCGTAGGTCAGCAAATACACACATTTTGCCCTTTATATATCTATATATGTATATGTGTGTGTGTGTGTGTGTGTGTGTGTGTGTGCAGTTAAATATGTTTGTTTGAATATTACATAAATCTGTTTCAAAGTTGGTTGTTATGTTGAAATGTTGTTATAGACAGTTTTGGCTGTATGTATATTATATGTGTGTGTGTGTGTGTGTGTGTGGAGGCATTTAGCACTTCCTATATGTATATATATACTGTTAAATATGTTTGTTTGGATATATTTTTTAGCTGCTATAAGAAAAATTGTTACATAGAATATATATAATAGAGTCACACCTCTCTATATAACAGCATTGTTTTGATAGTTTTTGATTGCTGTAGTGAAATACTTTTATAGAGGATGGCTGTTATAGAGATGTCTGACTGTATAACATAATATGAAAATTGGTTCTAAATAGAAGTTGGATGTTATAGAGAATGACTATTATAGAGAGGTCTGACTCTGTGTGTATATATGTCTCTGTATGTGTAAGCTATATATGTATACTGTATGGGTAAAGATTTGATTTTGATTGGTATGTTGTTATAACAATGGTGTATGTGTATATGTATGTGTGTGTTTATAAGCTATATGTGTGTAATGTATGTGTAAAGATGTGATTTTGATTGGTAATATTGAAATGTTGTTATAGAGAGGTCTGACTTTGTATATGTATATGTGTGTGTGTGTGTGTGTGTGTGTGTGTGTGTTTAAGCTATATGTGTGTAATGTAGGGGTAAAGATGTAATTTTGATTGGCAGTATTGAAATGTTGTTATAGAGAGGTTTGGCTGTGTATGTTTTTGTTTTTGTGTGTGTGTGTGTGTGTGTGTGTGTTTATAAGCTATGTGTAATGTAGCGTGAAGATGTGATATTTGATTGGTAATATTTTGCAGAGGTGTCTTCTTTTGTGCACGCATGTGAAGGAGATGCAGTGACAAAGCTAAGAAATGAAAAAATCCCTTACTTTAACGCGCCTATTTACCTTCAGAACAAGACCCAGATTGGAAAGGTTGATGAAATATTTGGTCCTATTAATGAATCTGTAAGTAATCTTGTTTCCCATTGCTATTTTGCTTACTATTTACTGATGCTATGTTTAGCTTTTATATCTTCTTTTTTCGGTAAAGATGTTAGCTTTACTATTCTGTTGTAGTAATATTTCGAATAAAAAATTGAACCTTTAATGAATTTGAAATCTTTGAAAGTTGTGCAATTGTATAGAAATGGAACGGTAAACGTTTCCAAACATTCGAAAATATAACGTGTCATATAATTGATATGGAACAAATAATTGCCTTTGAGAAGAACAGAGCGAGCTTATTAAACAATGGCGCTCTAGTTCTGTTGCGGGCATGTACTGATTTTGAGTCCTTTCTTCATCTGTGCAATTGTTTTCCATTGATTGCTTCCTTAGAGAGGTCTCACATTTGCTTCTATTTCTTTTTTCCTTGTAAAAAAATAATGCTTCAAGAGGAAACATGGAAATGGTAAACGTTTCCAAACATTTGAAAATATAGCGTCATATAATTGATATGGAACAAATAATTGCCTTTGAGAGAACAGAGCGAGCTTATAAACAATGGCGCTCTAGTTCCGTTGCGGGCATATACTGATTTTGAGTCCTTTCTTCATCTCTACAATTGTTTTCCATTGATTGCTTCCATAGAAAGGTCTCACATTTGCTTCCATTTCTTTTTTCTTTATTAAAAAAATAATTCTTCCAGAGGAAACATGGAAATGTCACTCTTGTCAAAAAAGAAGGGAATTTTTTACTCTTTAGCTCAATAGCGAGCCTTAACTAGTTTGCCGGCTTAGTGGTGGCCTTAATGTGTGTCTAACATGTGCCATAGAATCATGTTTAATGCTCCATTTTGCGGCAGCACCTAGATAAGAAAAGTTGGAGAATTTTGGTCCCATTGGTGTGTCCTTACGTAATCCCTTTTCCGGTGTTACCTTCTTACTTCCACTGGTTTCAAAATTTGTTGTTTCTAAATGCTGATAATGATGATATTTGGGTATGATTTGTGCAGCTTTTTTCGATTAAGATGATGGAGGGAATAATAGCAACTGCATATTCAGCTGGAGATAAGTTCTACATTGACCCAGCTAAGCTTTTGCCTCTAGCCAGATTTCTTCCACAGCCCAAGTATGTTTAATTTGCTCTACTTCACGCTTTCGTTCATCTAGATATTCTTGTACTTATATTGAGTAACAATGGCAATGGTTTATGTTCAAGAATAACTTATAAACGAAAAGTGTGTGAGATGAGAATATAACAAACCATTCATTGAAATCCTATTGTTAAAGTGTATGAAGTCTGCACTTCGATGTTTTCTTTGCTTTTTGAAGTTTGAGCAAATGCTAAACAATTTTGTGTTCTGTTTCAGGGGATCTCAACAAGCTTCTAGAGGCGGTGGACGAGGGGGAGGAAGAGGCGGTTTTCGTGGCGGACGTGGAGGTGGTGGGGGTTTTCGGGGTGGACGTGGAGGCGGTGGTGGTTTTCGTGGGGGTAGAGGTCCGCCTCGAGGCGGTCGCGGAGGCGGTTTTAGGGGTGGTAGAGGGAGATTTTAAAAAGAAATATAATGTACTTTTGATCTCTCTATTTTAGTTTTTGTAATTCTGAATGCTGTGAACTCCATTGGGAGAATGTTATCATAGTTCCTTTATCTTCCATCTTTTTTTGATTTAACGTTGTTTTGTCCATTTGTTACCCTTCATGATTAACTACATCGTGATTTAAATGCCTACTATTACTCTAATTATAGGCAATGTCCAGTTGGTCTTGGTTATCAAGACCCCTTGTTGAGTGAAGTTGGCATTGGTTTGTATATGCATTTTGTTGTTGTTTGGTCTGATGGAGTGATTGACTGAAAGTAATTGTCTTGTGGAAATTCATTTCTATTTCTCTTTTCTATATAAATTGTTAGGGGTCAGGACATATATATTTTGAAGCTCTGTTTCAAGAACCTATCAGTCCCCAGCTGAAGAGAGTGATCAAAGATTTTGAAAACTAAGATTTTACGGTGCAGTAAGCTAGCATTTGGCCATAGAATCCAAAAAAAAGTTTGGAAAATCTTGATTTGGGTGAAGTTTTCAAGTTTTGGAAATGTGTTTTACAAAACATGAAACATTTTTTATACCCATAAGTTTAAAAACTATCAAGAATGCCAATCATACATATTCGGTAATCCCAAATTATGCAGAACATGATATTTTATAACAACTGCTAATAAAGCATTTACTAGCTACTACAATTCAAATTACAATATAAAGATTCATTTTTTATCTTCGCAGTGGCATTCTGCAGTTGGCAGAGCAATTTTCCCTAAGTTTTCTTCTTCTACTGTTTGGGCACTGCTTAACTCATTCACTTTATAGAAGAGACTCCTTTAATTGTGGAAATATGGTAGATAGAATTAGTTTGGTCATAAATAGATGGGGCTTTTTTTTTATTTTTTTATAAAATATAAAAATTTGGGGTAGTTTTTAAAAAAATTTATAAGGCCAAAACATAGATCTTGGCCAAAAATAAGTTTGAACCAGAATTTGGGATTTGAAGATTTGTTTTCAAAATCTGTCAAAATTTTATGGCCAAACAAAAATTTGAAAACAAATTTTCAATATATACTTTCAAAATCTATGACCAAACGAGAGCTAAGTTTTGTCTATAGTGACAAAGGGAAACATTTCGGCTGGAATGGGTTCACCGTGGAAAAAGTACCTTCATTCACTTGTCTTTGCTACTTGGGAATTGTTCAGAAGACACATGGAAACACTCAAACATCTCCCTATAATGTTGCATAAGCAGATTGATCATGTAGGTGACTATCATAGAGTCAAGTGATTTGCTATTGGATAAAATATTACGTAGATAAATTGATTATTGTAGGTGACTATCATCGAATCGAGTAATTCGTATCTGGAATTTAGCCGCCTATCTCATGCCATATAGATATGATTAGAAACGAAGTTATACGGGACATGATATGAGTGATTTCCGTGGCGGACAAGTTGAGGAAGTAAGACTGAGGTGGTTTGAACATGTGAAGAGGAGGTGTACGGATGCACCAGTTAGGAGGTGTGAGAGATTAACTATAGTAGGTTTTCGAAGAAGTAAAGGCAGGCTGAAGAAGATTGGAGGAGGTGATTAGACAGGATATAGCACATCTACAACTTACCGAGGACATGCCCCTATATAGGAAGGTATGATTTATGAAGGTTGAGGATTGGGGGTAGAAAGGTAATTTGGTAGTCGAGTGTTGTCGCTTTTATGGGGAAGAGGTAGGGAGCTAATCTCCCTTTCTCCTTATCTGTAGTGTTATTAGTCCTCTTGTAATATCTTACCCTCCAATTTTTATTACTACATGTTACTTCGTTTATCTTATTATTTTGCTGATTATATTTTTTTTATTTTCTTTCAAACCTGTTTTGGAAACACTTTCCCGAGCCGGAAGTCTAGTGGAAACAACCTCTTTCCCACTTTTTGTGGGGGTAAGGTCAGTGAACGATGGGACACCAAAAACATTGACTGTTGAACCATGAGGCAAGAAATTCTCAAATAAAATTCGGAAGGAATTGAACTATCTGGATGAGCCAAATGGGTATCAATGAGGGTAATTTGTGCCCACAATCAGATAAAGGGTATGATTGAACATATAAGGATGACCAGCCGTATGAGGTAAGAAATTCTTAAGTATGATACTAATGGAAGGAATTGAAATATCTATTCCGGCCTGAAATTGCGGAGGCTTGGTTGATCAAGCCGCTGAGTATTAATCATACCCTCCCCAGACCCAAATGTGGGATCATACTGAATTTGTTGTTGTTGCCTATCTCATGCAATACTTCTTCTTTCTTCGAACCGGTTCCAATCAAAATTTGCCATCAAGAGAGGGAAGAGCCTTGGAATGACCAAGTACTGATGAGTCTTTCATTGTATTATTACATATGACCAGTGTCCATGACCCAAAACCAACCAACACAAAATGCAGACACAATAATGTTCAGAGAGCAAAAAGGATAGATCAAGTGACAACTGACAAGTACACGAGAAAACTAGTTTAACTGAAGAATATGAAAGATTAGACTAAGCAAAGTGCCTCTTTCAGTGCTTTGTATTAAGAGTACTATTTAGAAGCTACTCTGTCCTTTGGCAGAACTTTCAGTTCACAAGATTTAAAAGGGCGAAAAAAGAAAAAAAAACTCAAAAAACGAAAATAGAGGTCCAAGCCAGAACATCAAATGGATAAAGCTTCTGCCAAATTATACTGAGTGCAGAAATTAATATTATGGAGAACTGAGTAGACTCCATGCTTTTACATTTTTATTCGAAAAAAACCAAGTCGCCACACGTCTCATTCTCAAGCCTCCCATCCCCGAAGAACGGTTGCTCTAGCTACACGGTTAACGCCTAAGGTGAAGGCGCCCATTCGGAGATCACAGTTGTGAGTTTTGCACATTTCCTTGACATCTTTGAAACCTCTCGTCATATATGTCTTCAGCTCATCATTCACTTTCTGCTCATCCCACATAAAGCCTTGGATGTTCTAGCATTACAAATCATCAAAAAAGTTGATAAGCCAACTGAATAAAAAAGAGGTCTTGGAAGTTTAACATGACCTTTTGGTGCATAACCGAGAAAACAGCGAACAAGAACGAAGCTTTGTGGTAAAGTATTACTCCCTTTGTTTCAATTTGTTTGTCTAGTTTGACTGGGCACGGAGTTTAAAAAAGTAAAAAAAGACTTTTGAATCTTGTGGTCTTAAACTAAATGTATGTATAATGTACCAAAATATCCTCTAATCTTGTGATTTTAAACATGTCATGCGTGCTGTTGGAATGAAAAGAGTTGCCAAATTGGATAAGAGGCATTCTTTTTGAAGCATATTAAAAATAAAAGTAACACAAACAAATCGAGAGAGTAAAAAACATGCAGAGGTATCATACCTGGACCCACTCAAAATAACTCACAGTGACACCACCCGAGTTTGCATATATATCTGGTAGAATGATAACTCCTTTCTTTGACAAAATCTGCAGAAAATTAGAATTAATAAAGATGCTGCAGTTTTCTTGCCGTCTCGAAGATGATCTGTAATTATTGCACTAACTTATATGTCGTTTTTAAATTTTCTTTACTTCCCCATTCTAAATGATTTCACTACGAAAAAACTGGAGTTAGCTACGAACTTCGTCGCTAATCCATGATCATTTGTGTTAATCCATAGCTACATAGCATTAGCGACAAATTTTGCTATTTAGCTACAAAATTTATCCGTTGCTAATTCCAGTTTTTTTAGTAGTGATTGTGAAAAAAGAAAAAGGAAGGAGTTATTGCACTGACCTCATCAGCTTCTGGATCAGTTGGATGGTTAGCTGCTTCAATAATATATTTGGCTTTAATTTCATTTGCATTATCCCTTCAAAGAGAAGTTCAAAGGTATCACAAATACGACAAGAAAGGCTTCATAATAACTAGTAATTCTATGCAAAATCATGATCTAGGAATTCTATGTAACATCATGAACATACTTGTTGATTACTCCACCAAGGGCAGCTGGAATAAGAACATCACAGTCTTCTACAAGTATTGAGTTGGCATCAATTGAATTTGCACCATGGAAACCTTTAACTCCACGATTTTCCTTCACATGTTTGAATAAACTTGCTATGTCGATTCCATTCTCGTTCTTTATAGCACCTGTTATGTCACTTACTGCAACAACTTTCCCACCTTGCTCATTGATGAGTTTTGCAGCCCAAGAACCAACATTCCCGAATCCCTGAGATGAATAAAACCATTATCAAAAAAAGAAGGGAGAATAACATCTTTGGTCCCTCCGTTATAAGAAAATTATAATTTTGACCCTTGGGATATATGACTCAACACATTTAACCTTAAAGTAATTACAGTGTTTGTTTTTGGTCCATTTACATAGGAAATAAGTTATATTTTGGACTATTTCTAGAAGTATAATACCCTCATTATGAAGTAATAATTAATACAAGTTTAACATAACACATGAGTAATTAAACGATAGAACGAGTAATAGTTCTGAGAATTTGTGAATATTCATAAGCAAAGAGATCAAAAGAGCATATTTCAAGTAATTGAAGGTTAAATGTACTTCGTCAAATATGGCAAGGACTAAATTAGAATTACCTATAACTGAGGGACAAAAAATGTTATTACTCAAAAGGACACAAACTGTGCTTTCATGATGGACTTTATCCATGCTTGGATATATAATCATCGTAGAAGAAAAGTGTACATTTTGACTGTGCTAACCTGTATAACAAAACGTTGCCCAGCAATACTCTTGCCATGCTCATTAAGCAGGGCTTCTGCAGCAAAGAGAGCACCCCTTCCGGTAGCTGCATCTCTGCCTAGTGATCCACCAAGATCCTGTCATAAATTATTATAATCCTCTCTTAAGCTCAATTAACAGATAATTATCCGAAAACAGATAATCAAGTCATTTCCGCTACAAAGCTTGTGTATATCTAAACTAGGACCAATAGATGTGATGAACGCAAAAATTAGCAGTCGGGTTCACCAAGTGAACATTCAACACCAATTGGATAATGTAAAATGATTTATACTGTCAAACCTCTCAATAATAGTGTTGTTTGTTCGGAAATTTTTTGGCTGCTATACCGAAATGCTATTAACAAAACTATAACATAACATGAAAGATCGGTTTCACAGAAAACATGGTTGTTATAGTGAAATGTTGTTATGGAGGATGATTGTTATAGAGAGGTCTGACTGCAGATCGTAGAAACACATGAATTGGAAATACAAACTCTATTTTTTTAGGCATACTTACAATAGGTTTTCCAGTCACCACTGCAGGTGAATAACCATGAAATTTTGAGTACTCGTCTAGAATCCATGCCATTGTCTGCATAAAGCAATTTTAGCAGTCCAGTTAGATAAATTTCAGTAAGACAGCCAAGCATTAGATGTAAATGACATCTCAAGCCCACGTTATAATTTTCACGTACCTGTGAATTTGTTCCCATATCCGGTGCAGGAACATCGGTGTGAATTCCAATCAGGTCATGTATTTTTTGAGTAAATACTCGAGTAAGTCGTTCTAACTCAGAGATACTCAGGTCACTAGGACTACATCCTATGCCCCCTTTTGCCCCACCATATGGTATATTGGCAACTGCCGTCTTCCATGTCATTAGCTGTGCTAATGCATTTACCTCATCGGGATCAACCTACATTAAACACCAATAAATGACCATAAAACACATGCTATATCAATCAACTATGTTGCTCGGATCCTCTGAAAATGTTGTTAAAAGAGTAACTTTTGGAAGATCTGACACACGTGGCGGCATTTTTTGAAGGACCCGAGAGACAAAGTCGATAAATGGATAACATCATAAACACGATATTGAATAGAAAGTTATTCAGTCTTGCAAAATAATTATCTAAATACTATTTGTCTTTACGATAAGCATTAACTGAGCAATAATCCATCATTGAGAATAAAACCAACCTCAGGATGGTATCTGATTCCGCCTTTCATAGGCCCTCGAGCATTGTCGTGTTGTACCCTGAATCCGACAAAAGATACCAACGTGCCATCATCCTTCGGTAGAGTACATTCCACCTATAAATTTGCACAAATCAGTCCATTTTCTTCAATTAAACCGACAAAAATACACAAAATCAGTATGGTAAGCACAATACTATGACCACCTCAAAAAACACAAGCATTTTTACCAATTGAACTCTCAAAAGTTTAAGTCAAACTCAGTATGCTAACCAGCTATGTTGCTCGGACTCTTCAAAAATGTCAACAGCTGCCTGTCGAATCCTCCAAAATTACCGAATATTTGGAGGATCCACACGGGTGCAGCAACATTTTTGAAGATTCCTACCACATTGAAAGCTAGAACAAAACTCTGTTTAATTCCCAAATTGACCCAAAAATCTCAAGTTTGCATCAAAGATTGAAACCCCATGTAGCATAACTAGTAAAAACACAATCTTTAAACTAATTTCAAGATCCTAGCACCCAAATCAACAGGAAAAAAATAAATAAGAAAAACTGGTTCATCTTCTATTTCAAGAACCCCTTTTTACACCCAAAAAAACAGAAAATAAAAATAAAAATAACCCCATTTGGCAACCAAAAATACAGAAAAAAGAACCCCTTTTTGCACCCAAAAAGATCATCTTTTTTTTTTTTGTTGGATGAATTCAGCAAAAGAAAATAAATTTACCTTAATTTCTCTGAAGGGAATTAGCAGACTTTTTTCCAGCTTTGAGTCTAAACCAAGAAGCCTAGCTGCCAGCTTAAAATTTCTATTTGTTGCTGCTAAAGCATTCATGATTTCTCAAAAAAAGGGTACCTAAAAATTCAATATCCAAAAATAGAAAATTCAAGAAAAAAATATATCACAATCAATCAAAAATCAGATTTTTAATAAGAAAAAAAGGTGAATCAAGAAGTATTTATAATTGGGTTTCAAATAAGATCTCAGATGACATTTATAATAATTACTATTTTTAAATTTTCCATGTGGAAAATACTGACAGCTAAATTTTCAAACAATTGTGTCATCAACACGTCTTAATCAATTAATCTTATCCATTAATTATCCAGTCTATACAGAGCTGGAACAATTTTTTCTTACCAAAAAAAAAAAAGTCAAGAAAGAGAGGCTGCAGCAAATTGATCAAGCAAATATAATGAGCATAGAGAATATTAATATTTCATGAACATATATAGGCAACTTTATAGTATCGTTTTAAGAGTAAATTTGGTAGGTTGATTGATATTTGAGGTCAGCTATTTATATAGTAACAAAATTGTCATAGCATGTTTATCTAGCCAATAAGTATCCACCGTCAAGTCATAATTAAAAATAGTAAAGTCATGCAACATGCACATTGACTAATGACTCTTCTTCCATTTGCACTTTCCTGTCTTTTTCGTTTTTTCTGCAATGAGGGTATTTCTTTATTATAGGACTCGATCATCCAAATAAATCAGTACACAGAACTTAAACTTTATCGTTTAAAGATTTAAATTATATACGTTGAAAACATATAAATTATATCGATTGACAATGTAATTTGTTTTATAAGTCATGTGTTCAATTTTACTTGCTATAGGCTATAACAGATTATTATTGTGTAGACAGACGAAAAAGGAATTTTAGGGGGCGTTTGGTAGCTTGTTAGGACGAAAGTTATTTATGTATCAAATTCTCGTAAGTTATAGTATGTTTGGTAGCAAATTTCTTTTTATCATGTATAAAATTCAGCACAACTAATATAGTATTTGATTTGTAATTCAAAAACCTACTTAACTAATACATATATAAGTTTTGAGGGAATTTATCTATTATTTTATGCAGAATAGAAAATAGAATAACTAATACATGAATAATTAAGTCACGCATAACTAATCTCTGTATAAAATAATTCATTACTAATACATGCATAACTTTAACCAACTACCAATAGTGGCGGAGTCAGAATTTTCGCCGAGGGGGTTCAAAATATAAAAAAGTAAACATACGAAGAAGCCTAAGGGGGTTCAACATCTACAATATATACATAAAAAATAATTTTAACCTTGTAAAAATAGTATTTTTTTCCGCCAAGGGGGTTCGGATGAATACCCTCGGCTCTATGTGGTTCCGCCACTGACTACCAAATGACCCCTTAGCGATATAGAAGTTGCGCTTGAGGCTATTTTTTTATTCCACTTTTTTGAGTGGTCTTTCCTTTCATGTTAGGTGACTACTATGGAAAAAGATGACGGCTATTTTCAGTCTATGATTATTCATGTTGATGTTAGAAGAGCTATTCTCACCACCCACCCAAAAGAAAAAAAAAAAAAAAAGAAAGGCTAACCGATATTCTGCTCAAACTTTTGTTGTCTAGTTATAAATCTAACTAATTTTTCGGGTTATTATGTTAAGTTTGTTGTGAATAGGTAAAGTTACGTGTTATCTTAAGTAAATTTAATTTGACGGGTACAAGAAATATTACACACAAACAGTGCACAAATTTAAACTCATCCTGATTAATGCCTTTCCTGGATTAAGCCCCCACCAATTGAGTCTATCCAATTTTTGAGTGCAACTGGAAGCTGAATCTGACCCTAAAATAAAAGAGAAGCCATTTTCAAACTTCTGGAGTAATATGATTAGGGGGCAATGGAGAGACCATAGTCATTGTGACTTTAATTTAAAGTACATTTATTAAAGGATAAAGCTACAAATAAAGAATTTGATTAGTAGATAGAAAAAGGTATATATACCTTTTGATATGAGGGTTTTTGTATTGTGACTTTTTTTCCCTTTTCTTATAAATTTATTATACGTGAATTTATGTCATATATATTGATAGTGTAAAATATTTTTTTCTACCATCTATGCATTTAAACCTATTTTAGCATGTAATATGCTTTACTTTTCAAGTTATCAATTCCACCATGAATAATTGTGTATAGTTATATTTTTCACTTGCGAAAATATAATGGATCTGTTGGTGTTGTTATTATTGTGTATAATTATCTTTTAAATAATCTAAAAAATCTTTTAGATTGTTAGTGTATGAAAGTAAATAGATATCATCATTATGGGCTCATTTTTTCCTAACATGGGACATGCAAAAGTGTCATGAGTTCTATATTGAGAACTACTAGTGACTCTCATGATTAGAATTAAAATATTAGAAAGCACAACATCAAGGAATTAAGCATCACATATATATTATTGGAAAGTAAAAAAAACAGGCTTATGAACTTTCAAATCATGCAAACAAGTTTCGTAACCAATTTGAAGAAAATTCTAAGACACCCTAGAGTAGTACCTCTAGACAGAAGAAGTGAAGCCAACAGAATAATGCACTAGATATTATAATTACTCCTTATGTTTTAAGTTCCAATTTTATCAATTTATACCATGAAAAAGAGAAGCATAGAATCAGATTCAATAACGTCCCTTCACATTATAAATCAAAGCTTTGGGATTTATACTCGTATAATGCAAAGTGAAGTAAGTGGAATTATCACCCATTGTCCTTTAATTCGGCTTCTATCTTCACATTTGATTTGTATATATCTTGTTCTTATATAAATATAATATGATATAAAGTTCTATGCGCGCATAGTGGCAAAAAATATGTACATAATTATGTTACTTATAAAGTAATTATGATAAACATTAATTAGTAACTTGGTAAAAATAATACTCCGGCTATTAACTTACTATCAAATTAAACTACACTGATAACTGAAAAAAATATTTACGTTATGATCAGGTAAATATAAATTGTTGTTTGAGTCTGGAGCCTCTTACTTTGGCGAAAGGATAATGGGCAGAGTTTATCTTTCTCCCAGACTACTTTATTCACAGGAAATCATTCCACGCACTGGAATTGAAAAAAAAAAAAAAAAAAGCACGAACTATAGGAATATGATACCCTATTTTCTTGATACGAGAAGTTGGTTATGAGGATAACAACCTTTTCTAAGTTTCTTCGATCCAGACAAATCATCGATTAGTATTATGCCTAAGATTGCCAAAAGAAACTCCCCATCTTAAAAATTGACTAATCAAACAATATGGAGCTATATACAATCCTAGCTACCAAACTCAATTTGGCTTACCATATATATTTATATTAGGAAGCCTGTTAAATACGTATAAATATTTAATAGCAAATTCAGTAAATGAGCTACAGGTTCGATGACAAATTCAGAACTCAGAAACTTCAAATACTAACTCCGTCTTGATTATCAATTTATATAACTTAAATTCACATGAATATGAATATGTGCTCGTGTTTTATGTGACGTATTGATACTTCTTTACATAAACCAATAAACATCAGCATCTCCAGTACTAAATTAAAGTCATAGGAGAATCTACGGTTTCATCATCATACTCCATTAATTCCAAAAAACTGTTTCATAAAGAGAGAAAAATAAAAGAATAATATATCCTTCTGTCCTCACGAATAACGTAGCAACTACGTGAATCCGATCCAATTCCCATATTACACTTTTTTCACAATATTAGCTACTTTGTTCATATAGAAGTTCCTTTCGTGTTTTAGTAATTGAGTGCAGAATAGTACTGTAATATTCTTTATTCTCTTTTTATGATATGTTGAATTTAATATAACTATGTAAATTTATGTAATATTACAAAAAGGACAGTGGATGTGATCAAAGTCTGATATGATTCCTTATACACGCACGCTGGCGGAATACTAAACAATAAACTGATTAATAAAGCTAGTAAGATAGAAATGCCAAAATAAATTGAACAACAGAAAGAATAGTAAATACTAAACGTTTATGGTAACAATTGATATATAAAATTAATCGTCTCAAAAGAACGACAAACGAAAAAAACCAAAGATATGAAGATAAAAGAAGAACTTACCGTCAAGAACTCAACCTTGAAAGTAATTTAATTCCAGAGCTCGTGTTTTCCAACAGCATTATAATAATACAAAAATGGGCTTTCAAAAATGAGTCTGCCAATAATTTATAGCTATTAAATGAAGTTGGAAAAAAAAAACAATCAAGCCCCTATTCTTGGAAAATAATAAACTAAGACAAGGAAAATAACTAAAACTAAGACTAAAGAAAATAAGGGAAGCCCTTATTCGATAAGGAAAAACATAAAATTATCAGAAAAGGAAAAAAATCTCCCTTCTTGGAAATAAGTAATAAACGAATAGTTTGACTTGTGTATTTTTCACTTATAGTACGTGACATTGCTTTCTGAACATACACCGTTCATAATCACAAAGGTCACATATTACACCAATAATGAAGAAATGCCCCTTTAACTGAATATGGTTCTACTAATTGGAGAGTGATTTTCTATTTATTTCTTGTTGAAGGTCATAAAGTTGATGCCAATAAAAGATAAAAATTGAATCACCCTTCATCGTTTCACGTGATGAAAGCAAAGTCAACAAAATCACTCACCCCACCCCTCACTAATGAGAAGAAAGTGGGAAGAATTTCAAGGATCGTCACTTAACTTCTATTTTATTGCACCAAATTTAAATTATTTTTTTGTTACCAAAAAATTATAAAAAAAATAATTTAATAATTTTAGTGCGATGAGTAAATATCTGTGAAAATTAATAACACGAAGACAGTGTATTTGACTTACTGCACATTTATCTGTGGGGGGTAAAAAAACATCAGTTTTTGGCCAACCAGGAGAAAAAGAAAAAAAGAAAAAAAAAGGGATAAAGATATAGTCAGGAATGTGACAAGATATGAAAAAGAGAGTTCCAATGGGAAGGGACTCTTGAGATGGAAATCCTCCTCAGAATCTATTAGATTCCACAACACAGCACATTATTGAATGAAGATTCCTTTTCCTTTGTATTTGGAAACTGATTGTCTGCTACTCTAGTTGTTTCTTGCATTTGATAGTACCCCACTTCTAGAACAGATTTATACTCACATTTTGTGTTATTGTAATATCAGTATTTTTGTATTTTGAGGATTCATCATGAATTGATAAACTTTAGATTGGCTATCAACCTACCACAACCGTCCTTCTTTATTCGGGCTTGAAACCGTCAATTTGAGCAAGCTCACACAAGAGGAGGTGTTAAATAAAGAAATGTAATTTCATGCAGCCAAACCGACTTGTTTGGGACTGAAGTGTAATATATTTCTGCAAGCAACCAAGAGAGAAGCTTCCCAAGTGGCTTCTAACAATGTAGCATTTGGACAGGGAAATTCAAAAGAGGAACTATGATCAGAAATGTAAACAATCACAAGAAGTTGTTACTATGTTACAGTCATTGTTTTGTAATCAACTGTGTAATTAATTGACACTATGCATACATTCTTTTCTCCTCAACTTCTGAGCTCTGCTGCTCCCCACTCTAGGACTATGTTGCTCGGACACTTTAAAAATGCCAACGGATGCGTGTCAAATCCTCCACAAGTAATGCATTTTTGGAGGATCCGACAAGGGTGGTCCGGCAACATTCTTGGAGAATCGGAGAAACATAGTTCCACTATACAGGTAAAAGTTTTTTCATTGTCATCATGTACAATGAGGACAAAAGTTAAGGTTTTTGCATTGGAGAATTAATTAAATGGAAAATGCAACTCACGGAACAGCAACAGTAACTTTCAGTTGCCAATCAGAAAAGAAATAACAGTAACTTTCAGTTCTGCTAGTTAAAGATGACCATGAACAAGTTGTAGATACTTAAACTTTTGATTATGCATTTACATTCAAGAACCAACTTATCAGAAAATTATAACGAATTTAAATTATTCTGTCTCATAATTGACTACACTACAAGAAACATAAATGAAAGTTATTGTGGAGCATATTTACAGACTTCAATAGTGGCATATTAAGAAAGTGGTCACTCTGTTGCAGAAGCTTTAACTAAGATCAACTTGTAACTTGATTGACATGTACAATAGAGTAAGAATGGCACCTTGTGGGACCGGAGCATATCGAGCAACATTGGACCCGACCCACATGGCCACAACCACCAACGCAACTAGGCTACTGCTGGTTTTTCCACAAAGCCAGCTTGCAAACGAAAGGCATAACGTAAGTAAAACACCGCCTCTGCCCCCCAAAATCCAAGCGAGTAAATAACCAATCTTGTATCCAGTGTCCAACTTTCGGTCAAGCAAGGCCATGAGGCTACTAAATGTCAAAGACAAACGAATACCTACGGTGTACATTAAGAATAATGAGAGAAAGGCAGATTTGAGCACTTCCGAGAACGGACCCCTTTCTTCTTGTGGAGTTTCTTCTTCGGAATCCACCTCTTCATCATAATAAGAGGAGAAGTTTTCCCAATATCTCTCTCTTTGCATTTTTTGTTTGAGATCAGACCACCTATAGGTCCTTATGCCATTGTAATATTCAAAGTCATACTCCCAATTTCCCCCCAAAGGTTTATCAGTATAATCCTGATGTCGAAGAGATTGATCATACTGATTTCTTGATGATTCATTAGATAATACCTGATACAAAAGCAAAGTATTAACATTTGAGACAGCTAGTAGTGCAAAGTTCAAAAAACATATAATTTGAAAAGAAAAAAAAAAAAAACAGTGTGTTAAGTTTAATGGATAGATGCAAATACCATACTTAAAGAAGTTGTATCTAGGAAAGCACATATAACTTGTATCTTCACAACTAATATTTCATAGGGATATTCTCAAAACACGCAGCAAAAAAGTAAGCAACATTTTATCACTAGTACTAATTTCATTTGTCCCGTGATTTATATTGTTTTAAGATCATTCCTTTAGATTATTGGTTGAGCAAAAGTGCAAGTTATGAATAACTAAATTTTAAATTAGAAATGGAAACTTAATCTGATTTATCATTTATCCTAGAATTGGTTAAAATTGACTCCCGGTAATCAAGAATTGCCAGACAAATTAGGACAGAAGCAGCAACTATTAACGAAAGGACTAAACGATTAAACATGAGCTCCCAAGAAAGTGAAGAAGCCTCGAAGGATCGTAATAGTCGTCCCAGCAGGTTTGCTAATTGGATTGAAACCAAAAAAAAAAAAAAAATGATTCCGTAGCATACACGTTTGTGAACATTTTACAGAAACAGGACCAATGAAAAAGGGTTCCTCATCAGACCTTTTATGCTGCTTTCTCCTTAACAGTTCAAAAAAGAGATATTAACAGTTCAAAAAAGAGAGAATTGCAGTTACTTTCAGCTATGTT
Organism: Lycium ferocissimum; assembly: GCF_029784015.1. Classification (NCBI taxonomy): domain Eukaryota; kingdom Viridiplantae; phylum Streptophyta; class Magnoliopsida; order Solanales; family Solanaceae; genus Lycium; species Lycium ferocissimum. The sequence continues at coordinate 99,729 of NW_026713599.1, read as the reverse complement.
GAGCTGCAGGGAATATACTTCATTGGACAAAAACAGATACATTAGTTCCCTCCTTGAAAGGATGCTTCTACTAGGTGAACTCTCGGCAAACACATTCATCGACTACTTGGTGCATTTGTTTGCACTCCGTTTTAGGAAAAAGAGTTAACAGAATAATCAACTTTTGAGATCAATTTAATTTCCAGCTCTTTTCCTACATAACCAATCAAAAACCTCTCCAACTCACCATGTCCCCCCTCCCCGCCCCTGACAGGCAAAGGTGCAAAGCCACCATTCTCCCTCTCTCAAGAGGGTTTAAATGACAGCTTTAAACATATACGTCAGCTTAAGACATGAATTCTCAGTTCTGTAAATAAAAGATAAATATGCCAGAAGCCAAGAAAGAGTGACTCACATCATATGCGAGATGGATTTTCTTGAAAATCTCATCAGCTCCTGAATCCTTGCTAACATCAGGATGATACTGCATTTATAAAGTACAAACAATAGATAGAATAACAGTCAGTGAACTTTCCGACAGAGCATTAATAGTCTGATACAAAGCTTTTCAAAGAAGATAAAAAAAAAAAAAAAGGGGTAACTACATGGCATAACTAACTCTACCACATTTTTATATTTAGTAGCTATAGTTTAAAATAATTACATCTCATAGCTAATTATAATATGTTAAATACAACTTATAGCTACATATATATACAAAGTAGAATACCCCATATCACATTATTTAATTCCAAACTAACCTTCTCATCTCTCTTTCTCCCCTCTCCCCTCCTCCCCACCCCGCTAAGAACATTGTACCCTCTTTTCCGGCATTTCAATTTTCAACCTTCTCATCTAATTAAGCGTCCCTTCTTCTCATAAACCTTCTCATATTTGAATTGATGCATCTCCAACTTGCTGTTTTACTAAAAATACCATTGATCCAACAGTGAAATTTGTTGTTGTTAACAAAAAAGCATCTACTAAGATCCAAACTCAGGCTCATGTACGGTGGGATATCTTTTATGCTCAATGGAAAGACAAAAGATTTACAAGAGAAATCTATGGTTGATGCAAGCATATGAGTATCTGTAAAGTTTAAGCTAGAATATTTGTTGAGCTGAAATCAGATCTTCATTGCTTCATTGATCCAATAGTGAAATTTGTTGTTGTTAACGCGGTGGCTTTTGAGTTTTCACGGTCAGATCCGGTTAGATCTTAGCCGGATCTACTTAAAAAGATTTTGCTTTGTCAATCAAGATTCCGATAATCTGGAAAATCATTTTTTTTAGAAATTAAATTTTTAGCCAATTCACTGCATTAATTTTTGGCATACAATTCAGCGTTTTGTGTATTTTATTTTCTTGTAGAAGGAATTTTATTTTTTGTATACAAATGAATACATTAATTTTTGAAGGTATACAAATGAACGGGTATTCAATTTTTTGAGGTATTTGTTAACTTTTTTATTGTGTTTTGTATACAATCGATTAAATATAATAAAATGAATTTGTAAATTGTATGAATACTGGATTTGAATACATTTAAATTGAATACAATTTAGCAAATTTTAATTTTGTATTCATGAATACGGTCACACTTAATAAACGAATACAACATGAAACAAGCGCTAGCTATATGTTTGTCATAAATAGCTAAACCGTAGCTATGTGGAAAAAAAAACCCCCAAATAGTAGTCATTTATGAAATTTTCCCAAAAAAAAAAGAAGGAAGGAATAGTTGTCAAAGCTTTTTGATAAGAAAAAGACATGCACACTTCCTTATAAGGAATAGCTCAAGGCTTTTTGATAAGAACATTGTACTTGAAAAAGGCATTAACTTGTAAGTATACAAGAAGGCACTTCCTGTCTATGCCAACAGAAGTTCAAGTAAGATCCAACCATATTAACAAAGGACATGAAACATCTTTATCCATGCCTTTTTACCCTGAACCAAAAATCTCCCATACATTCGCATTCTTAAAAAAGATATTTTGACAACAAGCATAATAACCTCCTAGAAATTTTTGCCAACGGCAAACTCTGCTTGGAAGAAGGAGAAGAGGGTGAGCATCGGTTGAGGTAAAATATTGTTCTTCTCCACCTATTGTTTGTAAATTGTATGACTGGTTGGATAGTAATTGACACATTCTACTTTCTTTGTCATTCCCCAACAATTTCTTGAAATATAACGGAGAATGTATTATATATTTATATGTGAAACCTTCAGCCAGTGGCAGGGCCACTCTTGTCCAAGGTCGCTGGAGAATTATATGTGTAGATAGATAATTTTTTATGTATATATACTAATGTTGAATCTCATTGGCTTCTTTGTGTGTTTACTTCTTTATACTTTGACTCCCCTTATTAAAATCCTGGCTCTGCCACTGCCTTCAGCATTGTTTATTAGAATATTTCTGTTTCAGCAGTTTCTAATAATGACAATGCTTTACCAAATTAAAGTGTGAAGCACTTCATCCGAAATCCTTACTCACGGTTGCCTTCCATAAATTTCAGTTACAATTCTTTCTTAAAAAAAAAAAAAAAAAAAAAAAAAGTAGATCTAAAATGACAGATCACCTACATTAGTTTTCTTTTCATTATTTCATTCGGTAACTAATCAGTATTGTTAAACAACGAAGGCAATTAAACAAAGCACCTAAAAAACGTCTACTTACTTCTTGTATTATACTATAAAACATATATGCCAAAAAGATATAGTAGTACCTTGAGAGCAAGAAGACGATAAGCCTTTTTTATATCAACAGAAGAAGCATTGTGTGGAACACCAAGCATGCTATAGTGGCTCTGCTGCCCACCACCGATAGCAGATGCTGAAACCTGGGCACGAGGATGAAAAGTACCTATGCGCTTGCTAGGCCATGCCCATGGTCCAAAAGATAAGTTCTGGTTGGAGCTACCACCTTTATCAATGGAAGTGGGAGCCAAAAAGAGAGAGCTCTGCATGTTATGAAACTGCTCTTATTTAGACTTCCATTGCTACTCTGAGCTTTGTGTTAGCTGCAGCAATTGAAAATGCAAAAGATTCAATCAACAAACACTTCAGTGAGCATCTTGAGAAGTTACAAAAGGGCTTATATGTTTTGACATTTCGTTTTTGTTCCATACCTGCGAAATTGTTTCCTTTTTCTTTTTGTTGGATAAATTGTTTCCATCTTATTGCTTTATATATAATCATTCTCTGGGTGTGTTTGGTATGGAGGAAAAAATTTTCTTTCCCATGTTTGGTTCTTCAAAATGTTGTGGAAAACATTTTCCTAGGAAAACATTTTCCTTAAAAATACAGAAAAAAGTAGGGAAAATAAGTTCCATGAGTGACATTCAAAGTTCATTGTCTCCTCCCCACCCACCTAACGCGCCCAACCCCCACCTCTTGACCATACCACCCCCTGCCACCCCCGAACCCCACTCTCCACCCTATCCTACCCGTATAATTTTTTTGCTAGATTACCTATAAATACTCTAGGGATAAGCTATTTTTTGCTTACTTAATTAAAACTAGAAAATAAGTAAGAAACCCACTTGTTTTCCAAGAAAACATTTTCCTTCATACCAAACACACCTTTTGTCTCACAACTAGCAAAAGGCTGTGTTAAAGAATGCTTGTGAGGTTCACAGAAGTGATTAGCATCTTTGGCAAAAATCCTCAGCTACCACACAAGGCGGAGCTACATACAACTCCCTCCATCCCAATTTAAGTATCTTACTTTCCTTTTTGGTCTGTCTCAAAAACAGTGCCTCTTTCTATAGTAAATTGACAATCAAACATCCTACATGGCAAGTTTATAACCACAAAATCCAAAGGACATTTTAGTACATTATAAACATCTTTAATTTAAGACCACAGGATTCAAAACTCTCTCTTTATTTCTTAAACTCCGTATCTAGTCAAACTAAGACACTTAAATCGGGATGGAGGGAGTATACAGTAATGGCTTACAGGTTCGGCCAAACCAAGTAGCTTGAACCCAAACCTTGTTATAAAATCCATTGAATATGTAAAAATCATTAATTTAAAACACAGAATCTTGGCTCAGTCTCTGCTACCACATATCTAGGAGATAATAATCATTCTTCTAAACCCCATTTTAAGGATAAACATAGACAGCAAATTTAAACTCTTAACTTTTTCTAAACCCCATTTTAATGAATTAAACGAGACAGTGATTATAAAACCTAAAAGGTCCTCATTTGTAATACTCAACAGTAGAATTCAGCAGTAATTACAAGAAAGATGACAACCAAAAATACAGAGACAAACACTATTAAATTAAGGTAAAGATTAGTGGATACAGATATCAAATTCATAAAAGAGATGAAGAAATAAGAATTAAAAGAAAATAGTGCAGCGAAACAAATAGAAAAATTACCAGTTGAAAACTCAAACAGGTGAAGACGGAGAGAAAATACAGAACAGACAGTTACATCTGAACTTAAGTGAAAAAAAGTATCTTCTTTTGTGAGAAAAGACATAAATGGTCTCTTAACAATGAGGATAGGTTAAACATAGTTCTTTTAAGTATGAACTTAACAGTTTTAGGCCTTTAAGTTCACTAAAAATTAATATTTTTTTTGTAGCAAAATATTCATCCAACTTTGTTTGTTAAATTTAACAAGAACTATGGAAAAAAGAAAAAAAAATTAGCGAGAACTCACATTTAGAGATACATATTACTAAAGAAAAGGCTAAATACTCCGGGATAAAATCGATAGACGTTAGTCGGTTATAAGAAAAATCGAGAAAAAAATCAACATACTTGATAATGTCAAAAAATTGTGTCTTGAAACACAAAACCGACGGATTATGTCGATTAAAACCAAGGGAATTCATAGGCTAGGTAAAATACACCATACTCGGTTTTTATTGAAAACTCGATATAAACAAGTAAATTGGACCGGAGGGAGTATCAACTACTAGCACAGGTATGGTAATTTTGTCTCAAGACTTAAACAAGTAAGAAAAAATTATCTAGTAATTTTACTTTCTCAGAAATTTAAACCCGAGACCTCAATAATTGTCACAGGACGAACATCATAAACTTAGGTTACAATAACTGATTTTTGCTCGAGTAGAATGTCTAGGGCTAAAAGATATTTACTATTTAACAACTCAACTTTTTCTACAATTTATTTTCTCATATTTTCTTTTATTTCCTATTGAGTAATATAAATTCATGTTCCGGAAATGAACTTGTGTCAGAGATATTTTGTGTTTATGTGATGGCTATGCATTTAATCGTAATTGGTTTGACAAGTATAAGCTTGAGCTTTCAAAGTCCCAAATAGCCAATAGCCTAAAATCACATTGCAATTGCATGGTCAAAGATTTTTTTTATACAAACGAGATAGTCCATCTCTTGTGATAATAAAAAAATAAAAAAAATAAAAAATAAAAAATAAAAAAACGATTACGGCTCAATCTAAAATTCGAAAAGACAAATGATTTTTTGTAATTCTTCTCAAATCTAAAAAAGCTAGCCCAAAAAAATCGATGGAAAAAGCGATCATTCTTATTTTTTTCAAAATTTTTTTAATATTTTTTTTTAAGAAAAGCTGACCGTTCGGCACTTTTTTTTGCATAAAAATGAGCGAAAAAATATAATTATTTTCTAAAATAAACCAATGGAGTCCATCGATTTTTTATTTTTTATTTTTTTATAAAAAAAGCAATGGCACAGACCAACCATTTAAATCAATGTAATATATGAACAAAAATATCGGATTCTAGTGGTAAAACCCTTTAAAAGGCATACTCGTTGTTAATTTTTGAAAAAAAGCGCGTGAGACCGTCAATTTTTTGTTTTTTTTTTTAACAAAATCGACGGACTGGTGGGTTTTAACAGACGCCTTAAAAGAACTTGAGGAAAAAAGTTGAGGTTAAAGGATGAATTTGAGGAAAAAGAAGCATATACTAGGAATGGTTTAACGATTAATCTCGAATGAGTTTGTCTGAAAATAAAAAAATAGAAGAGAAAAATAAGTTTTTAGATAGTTAAAGGAAAACTGATAAGTGTATAATTAAGGGATCATTTTAGGCTCTTTCCGACGGATAAGGGACTATTTATTTATGGCCTTTTCTCTTCCGGAAATGAACTTCTGTCAGAGATATTTTGTGTTTATGTGATGGCTATGCATTGAATCGTAATTGGTTTGACAAGTATAAGCTTGAGCTTTCAAAGTCCCAGCCAACGCTTATCACATTGCAATTGCATGGTCAAAGATTGAGATAGTCCATCTCTTATGATAATAATTATGAAATAATTACGGCTCAATATCCATGAGTGATTTAATTTGTCAAAACTAGCCCAATTATCACCTTCTTAAATTTTCAACTAAATCCACAAAAAAAAAATTTTTTTGTGCGGAAATTCAAAGGCACTTGTCGTTAATTTTAGTAAAACTCTATCTTCGAACCCCAAGGTAGAGCTTTGAAAAGTTAGGCTTATTCGGGAAAGTTAGGCGCAAATACAAAATTAGGCTATTCTTTAGCAATTTTTTTTAAAATTTCAACTAAATTCAAAAAAAAAAAAATTGCCTGAAAGTAAAACTCTACTTAAGGTAGAGTTTGAAACTCTGTCTGAAAACTAATTTTTTTTATAATTTTTTTTAATTTTTGACTGAGCAGAAATTCAAATCCGAAACAAATTTTTTTTAGCGAAGACAAAAATTAAAGACAAGTGCCTTTGGAGGGCGATCGTGCAAATGGCCGCATACCAACCATGCCTTTTTCGCTCACTATGACATTATTAAGCCCACTAAACTAGTAGTTTTCCTTATTAAGTTCCTAATAATTTGGAGGAACAGGTATTGTATTACGTAAATTAGATGAATCTGTATTTTGTAATTTTTGTAACTTTACATATACGCCAGATTGTTTAAAAGTATTGTTATACAAATTCATCGTTTATACATAGGTATGTCTGAACTGTCCAAATACATTGTTTATACATAGTTATACAATGTTTATATATTGTTATACAAAGCATATACATTATTTATACATCATATATAGTGTATAAGAATGTATATGTAATGTATAATAGTGTATAAGGTTGTATATGTAAAGTAACAAAAAAGTTGAGCTATTTATATATAGCTATACATTACATATACATTATTTATACTCTGATGATACAGTAGACTATATGGCTGTAAACTAGATGTGTGAGTTGTATATATGGGTTATTTTCCCAATTGTTATCCCTCAATTCCGAAAAAGTCAAGATCAGTTATATAAATTTTTATCCTCTGTGACCCATCATGTTATCAATTCAAGCCTAAATATTACTGTGAACATCTATCGTAAAATTAGTCGATAAGCTGCAAATGAATAAATTTGATGAGACGGTCTCTATTCCTTTCAACTTATATAACATAACTTTATTAGTTCGTAATTAAAGAAAGAAAAACAAACTTTTAAAACTTGCAATATATTAATCCATTTTAAGTGTTTTATTTTATTTTTTTGATCTGTCTTAAAAAGAGTGTCTCTTTATATATATCTAGTACGTTAACAATTCAAATATCATAATATGTGACAAGTTTAAAACATAAGATTCAAAGTATTGTTGGTACTTTACTCATTTTTAATTTAAGACCATAAGATTTAAAATTATCTCTTTATTTCTTAAATTTCGCGTCAAGTCAAATTAAGACACTTAAATTGGGACGGACTGAAGTGTGTCAAACTTGTACCACTTATGACCTTGTACATGTTATAACATTTAAAGATTATAAAAAATTATCATTAAAAAAAATTAAATTATTTCCTTCTAAAATTTACAAAAATATCCTTTTTTTAACGAATTAATATGGGAAGCAATTTGAAATCCATTGTTAAAGCCGAAACTTTTCAAAATTTCCTTTTCTTTTGTCTAGTTTGCTTGGTAAAATGAAAGAAGTAAATAAACTAATGACATCTATTTCCCTTTTTAAACCCACAAATTTAATTTGATGAGAAAACAAATACTTTACCATTTTTAGCCCTTCTTGTTTCTTTCCTTCCTAATTCCTAAAACAAAACAAATAAATAAATAAATAAACAAAAAGGTCAATTCATTTCCCTGTAAAATAAAAAAAAATAAATACTCCATTACCTTTAAAATGTTGTCTCCAAACAAACCAAAACATTAAAAACAAGAACCCCACAAACAACACACATCTTCATGTCAATCCATTAACAACAACTACTAACAAAAAGATCAAAACAGATCCACAAAAACTTGACAAAAATGGTGTTCAACAGTCCAATAATTGTTGGTGTAGCTAATGTATCTGCAGATTTATGTCAATACATAGCTTGTAATCCAGAAAGACTTACCAGTGATGAAGTTCTTTATCTTCTTTTTTGTTTTCCATGTCAACAATTAAGGCGTTTTGCTGTTTGTTTATGGTCTTTTTTTTGTTTCCCTTTGCCAAATCCATATATTTCTTTTCCTTCTTTTTCATCTTCTTCTTCTTCTTCTTCAGATTCTGATTTGGATCTTGAAGATTTACACCCTCATGTTAATTAATAGTTTTAGATTTAGTTTATTTTGATTGCTCAGAAACAAAAACAATGTAATTTTGATGGTTTGATTGATGTAAATATCTGTTTGTTATATGGGAAAAAATGGCTTTTAGGCTTATTTTGGTATCTTTAATTGGTTAAAGATTTCATTTTTGGTATCTTTATTTGGTTAAAGATTGCATTTTGGATCATTTTGTGAATACCCATATGCAATTTTTGTTCAGGTTCTGATTTGGATCTTGAAGATTCATTCCCACATGCCAATTAATAGTTTTAGATTTAGTTTTTTTTTTATTATCCAGAAAAAAAAATGTAATTTTGATGTAAATTTTTGTTGATTATATGGGAAAAAAGGCTTTTAGGCTTATTTTGGTAGCTTTATTTGGTTAAAGATTGCATTTTTTCATCTTTTGTTAATACCCACATGCCAAAGTTTCAATTTTTTGTTCATCTTGGTCTTCAAATTCTGATTTGGATCTTGAAGCTGACCCATATGCCAATTAATAGTTGTAAATGTTGTTTTGTTATGTTGCCCAGAAAAATATGTAATTTTGATTGTTTGGTTATATGGGAAGAAGCTTTTAGGCTGATCTTGGTGTCTATATTTGGTTAAAGATTTCATTTTGGGATCTTTTTGTGAGTACTCACATAACAAGTGTCAATTTTTGTTCATCTTCCTCTTGATCTTCAGATTCACACCAACATGCCAAACTGATACTTAATATGTATGCACAGTTATATAATAGTTTCAATTTTGTTTATTTTCCTTAACAAGAAATATTATCATGTAATTTTGTTTGTCTGATTGTTATTTTGTTGTAGGTTAAGCTTTCCAGATTGATTATGATAACGTAACTGGTTAAAATGGTGTTGTTGCTATGCTGCTTCAGACTTGAGTTCTGTTCGGTAATTTTGTGGGTATATTTTAGAAATCAGTAAAAATGCTTTTGTTGTGGACAAATAGGAAATAATACTTTTGGATGGATTATTTCTTGTTTAAGTGTGGATATTGGCTTACTCAAGGGGAATAAATAGGTTAATCATCTCTTTATGATTGCTTTTAAGCTACGTTGCTTAGACACTTCAAAAATGCTGACGGGTGTGTGTAGGAGGACCCTCAAAAAGTAGTGCATTTTTGGAGAATCCGAGACGTGTGTAAACATTTTAGGACGGGCTGAGCAACATAGAGTTTGAGTCATCTGATTAAGGAATTATTCTTAATGTCAAATTTATCATTTTCAAGGAACACTGTGGTTGATAGTTATATTCTTGATATTATAGGTTCAATATCAACTCAAAGCACTTATTCGTAGAATCATGTTAAAACTTTCTTGGTTATCATATATGTACCGCATGTGTCGTAATCTTTTGCTTTTTCCAAAAATCTATTCCGTCTATGAACTGATAATTAACATGTTTTAATTTGCTGCTAGTGAATATATCCGTGTTTCGCGCGGTTATGAAATATACACAAAATTATTGTACATAAGTAGAACAAAGATATAAATATTATTTAGTGTACCAACCGTTGTGTTCGTTAGAATTCAAAAAGATTATTTGTTATACTGTAAATGCATAATTATTTAGAAAATTGTTGGAACTTTGATCTCTCTATTGTACTTCATTTGCCTGCAATTCTACTACTTAAATTTACACATTCTCTTTTAGGAACAATTTACCACATCATCTGATATAAAAATATTTAATTTATAGTCTTATTTTTCTTTTCGTATGAAAAAATACCCCTAGCAGACGACAGGATAGAAGCACCAACGCAAAATCTTCCTAAAAGATCCACAATAAACAATGAAAATGATCAAATTAGGATCTCCTGCAACGTATATCGTAAATGACACAAAGTAAAGAAACCCTGGAAAAATATATTATAACTTTACCTTTAATTGCATAAAAATGTAAACGTGTCAGAGTATTATCATCATGGGAATTAAGGGACCCTGTAAATCAAATTCACCTGCTGAGCGAAACCAAAACCAAAACCAAAACCAATCAAGGCACACCCATGCTTTTATGTTATTATTTCTAAAAATATAAGATATTAAAAGAAATTAAACGAAAACGAATGAAGAATTTGTATAGCTGTGAGAATTACAAAGAAATACAAGCAAAATGAAGTGTGTAATAAAGCAAGTATGAAAATCTGAAACATTTTTTTTTCTTGGGAAGGAGATTTAATAAACAAAGGGAGTCCGCAACTTAAATGACCCAAAAAGTGACTGAAGGGATCAAAATAACTCAATTAAAAAAAAAGTTATCAAAGTAATCTTTGCGTACTAAATTAGCGCGCAGTAAATTAGTGCACAATAGGACCAAACTGCAAATTTTGAGTTAAGTCCTATTGCGCACTAAATTAGTGAGCAATAGGGGTTGTATTTCTTTCTTTTTCTTTTTTTTTTTACAATTTTAAAGTTTTGAAATTTCATGTTTTTTTCATACTTTGATCAAAGATTAGACATATTTTTTATAAAATATCTTTTTATTAAAAACTTATATCGATCATCGCTTTGGATCAAAAGGGGTTGTAAAGTTGTCCAAGTAGTTTTGTTTGTTTGGAAACTTGTTATATTTAGGTTTAAGTATTTTATAATTAGTTTAGATACGCAACAAAGAGTAAAATAATATATTTAAGTGCCCGAGATAGCTATAAACGATAACAAAGAGTAAAATAATATTTATCATTAAGAAATAGATGTGTAAAAAAAAATATACTTAATTTAAACCATGCACCCAAGTTGTTTTCTCAATGCTCTCACCTAGGTTTGATCCCTGGTGGTTGGCATAAAAAGGAGATGGCTAAACCACCAAGCCAAGTTGGTGAAAGTGACAATGTAGACACTTTTTATTTTTTATAATGTTCACTAATGCTATCTAACTTGTTTTCATAAATTGAATTTCGATCCTTGAAATTGACATTCAAAACATCACTACCACGGGATTACCATCTTCAAATATATTTTTTATCACTAGATTTTTACTAAAGACAAATGAAAATTGTGCACCAATTTGGGGCAAAATTGAAATTGAATGGGAAAAAAGATGTTTTTCTAAAAACTGGGCCTGTCAAACTGCCTTGCAGCCGTTTGCGCCGCTAGATCTCAAAAAAAAAAATACACAAAATTAAAAAAAAAAAAAAAAAGCCTAAATCGGAAGTCTGAGCGCAAAGTTATAACCGTTTAAAGTTTCACCAATTTACAACTACTTTTTCTCCATACTCTCATTATTTGATAATTTTATCTTATTTTTATAACTACTTAAATCTACTGGACAAAAAAATTATGGGACTTGCATAACACATTAATTTACTGCTTATTCAAACAATTTTTTTTTTTTAATAACGCTTCAATCAAAACTGCGCTATAAAATAAAACACTTAAACCTAAAGATAACAAGTTTCCAAACAAACAAAACTTACTTCGAGCACTTTACAACCCCTAAGACGACAATCCAAACGTTTACGTATACTTGATGTATTGAGCCTACATTATTGTTCGCATAAAAAGATATCAGGTTTTATATAAAATATTCATAGTCCGACATTTTGAAACATGACTAATCTTTGGTCAAAGTATAAAAAAACGTGAAATTTCAAAATTTTAAAATTATATTAAAAAAAAAAAAATACAACCCCTGTTGCGCACTAATTTAGTGCGCAATAGGACTTAAACTCAAAATTTGTAATTTAGTCTCATTGGGCACTAAGATATTTTGATAACAAAAAAATTATTGGGTTATTTTGGTCCCTTCAGCCACTTTTTGTGTCATTTAAATTGCAGACTCAAACAAAGACAGCAAGAGAGAACACAAAAGCAAAGAGAAGACTGAAGGGCCAAGTATTAATGGCTAATTGGCACACATCATTTCATGGAGATACTATAATAGAGTAATAATAGTGTTTTTGAATTAAATCAACATTGTGTAACTCATACGTTACATTCTGTTGGTATGGCCAAAATAATGAGGTACGAAATTAATAAGACACGTGTATAAGGAGGATATAAAGAGGTTATCTTTATTTTTCTTCAATTCTTTAGGGGAAAACTAAGGAAAAAAATTCAAAAAATGTGAGAATATATAAATAGGAATCCTAGCACACTAGAGTGTCATGTCACTTTTTTTATGCCCAGCCTTTAGTGTATATTACTACTATATATAAGGGAGAATTTTCATTTTTTGTAATCCTCACATGATTTTTTTCTTTCTCTTTTTACCCCTAATTGAAGTTTTTATGACTTTGTAAATTTTCACACATTTTTATAAATTTTGAGAACATTAAGGGCTTTTTTCATGCCACTAAAATGATGATGTCATGGATAAAGTTATAGTGGCCCCAAAAAGCTTACTCATACATATTTGAGTCTTTTATGTGAAAATATATTAATTTGTTTTAAACAATATTTTTCTTAAAAATTTATTATGCATGTAAAGAATTATCCTGTCATTCAAATTATATCTTAATATAGGCTTAGTTATTGAAATAAAATATTATTTTTATAAGATTATTTATTATTTATTGATGTTATTTATCATTTGCAAATTTTATTCGTCCGGTTAAATGTAAGTTTTTTTTTTCATTTTCTCCTGTAATTTTGTGTCTTACATGCTGACAAACATAAGAAATTAACAAAGTTTTCACTTAACGTAGGATTAAGTTTTAAATTAAAAGAATAAATACAAATAACTTGTATCATAATTAAATACTTTAAAAATGTATCAAAAATGCAAAGTATAGCCCTTCCGTCTCAATCGAAATATGAATTTCGAAGTACAGTAGTTAATTTTACATGTGCATACTTTTGACATAAAATTTATCTAATAAATTACTATATTAAAAGAGAAATTATAAAAAATTATATTTATATATATTATGAAAATGTTCTTCTTTTTTTTTTTAATATAAAAGTAAGTTATTGCAATGTAAATTTCACAAATAGTTCATTAAATTAAGATAAAGAGAAAGATGTTATTTTTTAACAGGCATCTTTTGGAAGTAAAAATATAAGCCTAAAGTAAAAACAATTTAATTTTATAGAGTTTTCAGTATTTTTTGTGTGGTTTAATTTGAAAGGAACGTCTACAAAAGTATCTTCCAATATCAAGGTATTTAACTATTTATATTTATTTGTAAGTTAATTTTATTTATATCATCATAAAATAATATTTTCGCATTAAATAATTTTGATATTAATTGGATAATGTAGTATCTTTTGGTAAAAAATAAGTTAGCCAACATGATTCAATTCGAAGAAACAAATGGGATTAATTTAATATATAGAAGTTTGATTTGGATCATTAGAGGCTTTAACCTTAATTTTAGTAAATAGAAATTAGAAGAGCTTTCAATAGTTGATTTCTTAAAAAAAAAATATATATAAATAAAGAAAAATATTTTTTTTGACTTTCAAATATGTTTTTGTGCTTTAATATTTTAGAAGTCATTTGAAAGTGTCAAACTGATGTTACAAATACAAAGAAGCAAGAGCATAAAAAAAATTAAAAATATCTACAAATTGAATTTTAACGTCTGTCTGGGCCCGGGCTTAGCACAACCCAAACTACACTAATATATAGAGAAATGGAGGAAAAGGCCTCATCACGTGGTTTAGTATTGCCTCAAAATGGAGGCTCCATACATTCATTTTTGGGAATTTTACATAGTGTAGAGAACATATAAGAGATATTTATATTTAGTAACTACACTTTAGTTTAATTACATCTAGCAGCTAAATATTGTATTTCAATTACACAAGGTAACTAACTCAAAACCCATTTCCTCTTATTCCATTGTATCAATCTTTTCCCTCAACCCCCTCTCTCTCTATCTTCTCCCTTAACTCTCTCTTCTCCGTTGGTCAACCGCAGCTGGTCGTCTTCTCCAATGGAGCTAGCCGCTTTCGCCACCGCTCATCTTCTTTTGCCTTCGTTGAACCTCTGCAGAAAAAAGATACACTTTACTCGAGTTTTTGGTCCAAAAATTAGTAGTGGAGACCAATGGGCTCTTCTAGAACATTACTCATGGAAGACATGGAATTAACAGATAGACCTGTATGCTCCTTTTCTTGAAGGATGATATACATTGCAAAAGGTGTCTGTGAAGATGTCTATTAAGACTCAGGATCGATCGCAGCGGCTGATTTCGACGCTGACGGTCGGACTACCCGGACGACGGCGCCGTTGTCGGATTTGAGTGTATTTGCTCATATCTGGATGTATTTCTCAGATCTGAGTATTTGTCATTGTTGTTGCTTGAGATGTATTTGTTTTTATGTTGAAAATATAGAAAGAAATAGTTTCTGGTTGGATCCTTACCGGATGGCGGTGTAGTTGCTGACGATGGAAAAATCTCCGGCGGTGTATTTTAAGATATGAGTATATTTTATTTCTTGTATCTCAAATTTTAGTGTATTTTTTTTCTTGCATCTCAAATCTAAGTGTATTTTTTCTTGTATCTCAGATCTGAGTGTATTTCAGTGCATTCGTTATTTTTTTTAGTGTCAAATAGAGTGTTTCTTACTGTATTTTTCGCTTGTGTTTTGAAGGAGATTTTTTTTTTTTTTTTTTTGTATACAAATGAATACAGTGAATTTTGAATACAAAATCGAATATTCCTGTAGTTTTTTTGCATTTATGTTGTTTGAATACAATCGAATTTAGATACAATAAGTTGAATACAATATAAAAGTTATTGCGAATAAATATAATCAAATTGAATACAGCGAAATACGGCCGAATTAGAATACAACCAAATTTGAATACACGCTACTGTAGCTACGAAATGTAATTAGCAGAAGTATAATTATGTCAAAAAAAACCCCAAACTGTAATCATTTGTGTAAGTTGCCCTTCATTTTTCCACCATAAATGAGGAGAATGAAAGATCCAAAAGATATTATTGAAATGTTTTCTTGCATTAACGTGTGATGTTGAACATTTAACTGCAATAAGTAATATTTTTTATGATTGTTTATATTCTGCTTAATGTGTTTTTCTATTTAACATGTTGATCATTTAATTGCAATAAGTAATATTTATGCTTGTATTGAAATTTTGTTTAACTACATAAATATATGTAGTTTTTTATCAGAAAAATGAATTTAAGAGGCCAAAAAAATGAGAAAAATTGATAAATAAGAATGATTGCCATAGAGAGGTGTCACATCACCTTATCTATGCTTAACTTTATATTATATATAAGATTAATGCTCATAAGTTAATCTCTCTTTTCATCTTCCTTCGTTGAAATTACAATTGTTTGGTGTACTAATCTCAATTTGTCATCCTTAGTAGTTTCCTCATTGCATTTTTTTTTAATTCACACTTATATAAGTTATGACTACGCTAGCTGTCATTTAAATTTTGACCTTTTACATGATGCGTGATCTGGCCCTTCCCCGAATTCAGCACATAGCGGGAGTTTAGTGCACCAAACTTCTCTTTTTTATTTTACATGATGTCCTTTTTCTTGTGGAACCAACATCACTTTTTTGGTCCTTTTGTTCTTATCCAACTTAGCCACCAGCCCACCACCACAGAACCTGCTTATCTGTTCTTTGGAAATAACTTTGTGTCATTTTTTTGGAGTTGGCATCAATTTCCACTCTCCTATTTCCCAGTGAAATATCTTTTGATTACTTTTTTAAAAATAATTTAGGTTCAACATAGTCATGCTTATATATTTGCACCTGTGGAACTTTTGTACTAAGTGGTGGGAGAATGTGATCGTGTTTCTTCGATTTGGAGTGCGTCAAGAATGGAAATAGTTAAATTAGAAGTCTATTAAGTTATGTTGCTCGGGCTCTCCAAAAAATAATGCTACACTCGTGTCATATTCTCCAACGATGATACTTTTGAAGAGCCCGAGCAAAACAACACAGCTTGGGCAATTTGCGCGATTGCCCTTATTCGGTGTGGTCTTTAATTTTTGCCCCTCAAATTGTTGGTCTTTAATTTCCCTTCTCATAAAATTCTTGGGTTCAGGTTCGAACCCCTGTTCAGTAAAAAATTTAAAAAATAATCGCAAGACAGAGTTTGAAATTCGCAAGATAGAGTTTGACTACCTTATCAGGCAGAGTTTGCCTCAAACTCTCCCTTATCAAACAGAGTTTGCCTCAACCTATACCTTATCAAGCGGAAGTTTTCATTAAGACAATTTTTTTTTATTCAGCTGGAATTTTGCAAAACTCTACCTTAAGGCTTAATTTTTTGCCCGAATAGGCCTAATTTTGCTACGAAACTCTGTCTTGCGATTTTTTTTTACTACAGGTATGTGGCGAATGACAAAAATTAAAGACAAGCAATTTGAGGGGCAAATATTAAAGACCAATGCCTTTGAAGGGAATCCGCGCAAAAAAATGACATAGTTTTATAGTTTATGAATTTGATAATGCTGAAAATTACCTAGCTTGCAAATAGAAGAAAAAGTATTAGATTCTGAGACTGGTTTCTACTAAGACAGTTGAGTGCTTCCAGTCTAATCAATGTTCTTATTGAAAATCAGAGAAAAAAGAAGATGTTTGTTTAAGTGTCCTTTTGAACAATGAGCACTTCTAAATGAAATTCCTCTTCTTCTTTTTTTCCTGATGACCCAGAAGTCAGTCTGGAGCCATTAGTTTGAGCCAACCATAGCCTTCGAAACTAGGGAAGGATAGGCCATTAGGCGCGCCTCTTTTCCCATCTCGACTTAAATGACAGACTTAAATCACTTGATAGAGCACAAAGTTGCGACCTAAGACAAACTCCCTCAACTTTTGCCAATTGAGCTAACCCCAGGGCCCTTCTAAATGAAGTTCCGAGTCGCTACTGTACCAAGTAGTTAGTTACCTAAAGATGATCAAACTCATGATGGTTTACTTTGTAGTCTTTAAGGTGCCAAAAGCTCTGAATCTGCTAGTTTTCTTATAATAGTTTACTCCAGCAATTACAATTGTCCATTACTCCATTGATTTTCACTGATATCGTATTCTCTATTGTCAATATATAAACGAGTTTTGGTTGTCATTAATTGAAGAATTTTTAAATAATAATTAAAATCCGTTTAATTATAAATAGATAATCTTTTAGGAATTTGTTATAGAATATACCTCTGTTTTTATTAATTAATTTGTATTACCTGTATTGAAATATATTTATAAAGTTATTATTACCTATTATTTTTACTTGTATAAATACATATATTAGAGTTTTGATTATTATTAATAAAAATTTCTTATTGTTCTCATTTATTTCATTATAGAACCATATTAAGTTATATACTCAATTAGAATTTCTTACTTTTCTTTTTCCGTGTTGAAAATAATATTTATTTTCTTATAAGAAATTTGTTTCATAGGTTAAGTGTCACGACCCAAAGCCGGAAAAGCGGCCCGACACCCAGACCCTACTCGGTACGAGTGCCATACTACTATTCCATCCAGGAGTCACAACTTTTTGTGAACCTTTAATCTACGAAATGACGCTTCCGTCATGTAAAAAAAAACCTTTTCAATAAAACTCTTTCGTCAAATCAGGGACTTCTCCCTTATCGTTAATTCAAAGAAAACCTTTAGTGACCATAAAATCTTTAAAAATAAAGTATAAAAACACATCGACCTATATGGTCGCTTTACACAACTTCGACATCTCGGCGCACTATCCACAGGACACTGTTTGCAAAAGTCTCTAACATACACGAAATACCATAACATAATTACTCTGACTCGGCAACACTTCGGACTGAGATGGAGCTCACCTGTTATATCCCGTATTTTGTACATTGGGATATTTTAAGCTAATCGCGATAAGTTAAGGACAAGGCTATTTTCCGATTTTGTTTTAATGCACAAGTTGCTTATAAATTTTATTGGTATGGAAATATTAAGGAAAATAAGGGGGTTAGAAATTAATTACTTCATGAAAAAAAAAAAAGGCCACATGTGGCCGTGTGGGCTCCCACCAATGGCTTGGCCAAATTTGATTGCGTTAAGCCATGAGTGGGGCATGTGTCTACCTTGTAGGGGCCATATATATAGATAAGTGATGACAAAGCAAGACATATTCATCATTTTCACAACTTGAGAAACTTGGAGAAGAAGGGAGAAACATTCGGCCATGGCTAGCCGAATTTGGTGTCCATGAATTTTGATCAAAAAATAATTTTCTTCTAGTATTCCAACCAATTGGAAGGTCCCTAGTAATGTGAAGTAGTTGTTGGAGCAATCAAAACATTCATTCTTGCAATTTACAAACCCTAGCCAAGTTGAGAAGTTAAGGGGGTAAAGGTAAGGTTTAATCTCATTTTACATGTGTTATGGATGGTTTGTGCATGTTGTAGTGTGTAGAAATGAATGAAATTCATGGAACCCTATGTGTTGGTGTTGAGCCGTGTAGGTGTTGTGTTGTGTAGGAGTGATGAACTAATTTTACTTAGTATTTTTGGGTTGTTGTTGTTGTGGATTTTATGATGAAAATGAGGGTTTAATGATTCAAGTTGGAGCTGTAATTGGTTGTGGGCTGTTGTAGAAGCTAATATGATGTTACTATCATTTCTTGTATTTGTGTGAATAATGTTGTTAACGTGTGGTTGTTGGTATAGTTCAAGAATTTGTTAGCGAGGAATGTGTTGTTGTTATTCTTATTGAGTTTGGCACGGGTGGTGTTGTATGTGGTTGATTTGAATGTAAATGAAGTGCCGTCGAATTATGTAGAAGGGAGTTACTAACGTTAGAATACGTTTTGAATTAATTGTTGATGTTGTTAATATGGTTGTTGGTATTGTTGTTGATGATTTGGCCGAGTTGAATTTATAAAGGAAATGCTACCCAAATTTCTTTAAATGAAGTGCTAGCCTAGGATTGGATTCTTAAGTACCTATAGCTAATGTTTGGTATCTACGACGTTGTTGTAGATCTTGGGAAGCTTAGACTTAAGTTCTAATTAGCTTAGGAAGCGGACAAGGTATGTAAAGCCTATCCACTTCTTTCTTTTGGCATGTCTTAGATGTAAGTAAGATACGATACGAGTCTCGGGGTAACTACATTCATAAGTTTCGAGCATGTTTACGATTCTTATCCACTTCTTGATATTAGCCTTCTTAATATAGTCGAGCCATTGCCCTTGAGTCTTTTGTATGATTGGATAGTAAGTGATGTATAAAGAGAGGGTCCGGAACAAAAATAACCCAAAAAAAAAAGGGTATGAACGAAAATAACCCGGGAAAAAAAACGGTACAAAGTACCTTTAACGCATGATTTTCATGCGTTAAAGGACAACGGAGACGGACCCATTAAGTCCTTTATATATATATATATAATTTCGACCCCGATAGCATTTATTTTCATGCGTTATTGGATTGTGTTTTTTTTTTTTTTTTTCTTTCTTTCTTTCTTTCCTTTTTCCTTTCTTTCACACTTTTTTACATACTTTAGCTATAGATTAATCATGCTTCAAGAATCCAAAACGTCAAAATTTTATATATAACACGATATTTTTTTTAACGTACTATAATGTAGGCTCGATACATCAAGGATACGTAAACGTTCGGATCGTCGTTTTAGGGGTTGAAAAGGTGCCGAAGTAAGTTTTGTTTGAAAAAAATTAGCGTTTTTTTCATATAGATTAATCATGCTTGAGACTCCGAAACGTCGGCATTTTATATAGAACCGATATTTTTTTTTGCGTACTATAATGTAGGCTCGATACATCAAGGATACGTAAACGTTCGGATCGTCGTTTTAGGGGTTGAAAAGGTGCCGTAATTTTTGTTTGAAAAAACTTAATGTTTTTTACATACTTTAACCACGGATTAATCATGCTTCGAGACTCGAAACGTCGGCATTTTATATAGAACACGATATTTTTTTTAACGTACTATAATGTAGGCTCGATACATCAAGGATACGTAAACATTCGGATCGTCGTTTTAGGGGTTGAAAAGGTGCCAAGTAAGTTTTGTTTGAAAAAACTTAAGTGTTTTTTACCTACTTTAGCCATAGATTAATCATGCTTCGAGACTCGAAACATCAACATTTTATATAGAACACGATATTTTTTACGCTTACTATAATGTAGGCTCGATACATCAAGGATACGTATACGTTTTCAAGCGTATACATAATCTATGGCTAAAGTATGGAAAAAACACTAAGTTTTTTCAAACCAAAACTTACTTAACCTTTTCAACCCCTAAAACGGCGATCCGAACGTTCATTATCCTTGATGTATCGAGCCTACATTATAGTACTCAAAAAAAAATATCGAGTTCTATATAAAATGTTGACGTTTGGAGTCTCGAAGCATGATTAATCTATGGCTAAAGTAGGTAAAAACACTAAGTTTTTTCAAACAAAACTTACTTCGGGCACCTTTTCAACCCCTAAAAACGACGATCCGACGTTCCCCCGTATCCTGATGTATCGAGCCTACATTATAGTACGCAAAAAAATATCGGAGTTATATAAAATGCTGGCGTTTAGTCTCGAAGCATGATTAATCTATGGTTAAAGTATGGAAAAAACACTAAGTTTTTTCAAACAAAACTTACTTGAAGCACCACTTTAAAAAGCGACGATCCGAACGTTTACGTATCCTTGATGTATCGAGCCTACATTATAGTACGCAGAAAAAAATATCAGGTTCTATATAAAATGTTGACGTTTCGGAGTCTTCGAAGCATGATTAATTTATGGCTAAAGTATGTAAAAAACACTAAGTTTTTTCAAACAAAACTTACTTCGGGCACCTTTTCAACCCCTAAAACGACGATCCGAACGTTTACGTATCCTTGATGTATCGAGCCCACATTATAGTACGAAAAAAATATCGGGTTCTATATAAAATGTTGACGTTTCTGAGTCTCGAAGCATGATTAATCTATGGCTAAAGTATGTAAAAAACATAAGTTTTTTCAAACAAAACTTACTTCGGGCACACTTTTTCAACCCCTAAAATGACGATCAAACGTTTACGTATAAAGTATGTAAAAAACACTAAGTTTTTTTCAAACAAAACTTACTTCGGGCACCTTTTCAACCCCTAAAACGACGATCCGAACGTTTACGTATCCTTGATGTATCGAGCCTACATTATAGTACGCGAAAAAAATATCGGGTTCTATATAAAATGCGACGTTTCGGGTCTCGAAGCATGATTAATCTATGGTTAAAGTATGTAAAAAACATTAAGTTTTTTCAAACAAAACTTACTTGAACCTTTTCAACCCCTAAAACGACGATCCGAACGTTTACGTATCCTTGATGTATCGAGCCTACATTATAGTACGCGAGAAAAAAATATCGGGTTCTATATAAAATGCGACGTTTCGGAGTCTCGAAGCATGATTAATCGTGGTTAAAGTATGTAAAAAACATTAAGTTTTTCAAACAAAACTTACTTGAGCACCTTTTCAACCCCTAAAACGACGATCCGAACGTTTACGTATCCTTGATGTATCGAGCCTACATTATAGTACGCAGAAAAAAATATCAGGTTCTATATAAAATGTTGACGTTTCGGAGTCTCGAAGCATGATTAATCTATAGCTAAAGTATGTAAAAAAGTGTGAAAGAAAGGAAAAAGGAAAGAAAGAAAGAAAGAAAGAAAGAAAGAAAGAAAGAAAGAAAGAAAGAAAAAAAAAACACAATCCAATAACGCAAGAAAATAGTGCGTTATTGGGTTATTTACGTCATAGCATGAAAATATCGTTAAAGGACTTAACGTCCGTCTCGGTTAAGTCAAACGTAGAAAATCATGCGTTAAAGGTACTTTCGTTTTTTTTTTTTTCTGGGTTATTTTCGTTCATACCCTTTTTTGGGTTATTTTTGTTACGTACCCATAAAGAGATCCTATTCCTAGAGGACTCACCCAATGAATAACGTCTATTTCATAAGCGGTCTCGGATTGGTTTGATACGTTCGTAAATTCATAACAATAATGTCCGTAACTTTCATGGAGCGGGCTCGGATTGGTTTGATACATGTCTACGATCCACTGAGACTCTCCCTTAACGTAGTCTGGCATTTAGAACGGATTTAACATGACTATCGTTTCGACACCTCGACGTTGATTAGTTTACCTATCTGTGAGCTGAAACGATGATTTATATGCATATGGTTACTCACTATATCGCTCGTGCATATTGTTATTACATTTTTCACAGTCCCTCACTAGAGGGCGGTCTTATATATATGTTATGGTGTTATCTTTGTGTTATGGTGTTATGTTGTGTTATGGTGTTATCTTGTGTTATGGAGTTATCTTTGAATACGGAGTTGTCTTTGATACGGAGTTATCTCTTTTAATATCTTGTGTTATGGCGCCAAAGACGGGGTGGCGACCATATTCAAAGTCTTAAAGGGCGGATATGATATATGATATTGACATGCATGATTTGTGTTTCAAAAGCAAGCATTTTGGTATTGGTTATTGTGTTCTTTTTTTTATACTTCTTATTTCGGTTATGATCTTGTTTACGTATTTCATGCTTTATATACTCAGTACATATTTCTTCACCCCGCTTTCTTCGGGGTCCACTTCGTGCCCGCGGTACACGCCCGGGAATCCAAGGATATCTATTCGCTGTATCTTGGAGCGCTCCCTTGTTCGATTTTTTTTGCAGTGTACACTTTCGTTGTCTATGTGTGTGTACGTCTATTCGGGGGGTACGACGGGGCCCGTCCCGTCATGTATATTTGTTGTTACTCTTAGGGTCCGTAGACATATGCGTGGGTTGTGAGAAGTTATTGTTCGGTTGTGTCTGTGTGATTTGTGTTTGGGACGTTCCCCTATGTTATGACAGCCCTGCCGGCTTATGCACGATATTATCTGCTGAAAATTGTGACTGCGATATGTATATATATATATATGTGATAGCTTTGGGACGACGTCTTGCTTTTCTGTATGTATAAGTTCTTGTTATGCTAGCTGTGGAATGATTATAGTTAGCAGGTGTGTACGAGTGTCCAGCTCAGGCACTAGTCACGGCCTACGGGGTTGGGTCGTGACATCACCAATCCAGCTGATAGCCTGGGAATATCCTATAGCCAATGTCTTCACTTAGCTGTATACACCTGCGTGGCATGAAACGCAGCGACCCCAGGCAAAGAGACGTCAGTACGAATAATGTATCGAGTATGTAAGGCATGAATGACAACATAATAAGAAATATAGAACATAACAGGGGATAAAGATAACATGTACATTTGATTGCCTCTTAAGGCGGATACCATACATGCAACTTTAACCTTTTTAAATCAATATGTACATAAAATCATGGAAGACATCTGAGACATTTCAGTGAATGTGCAAGGATAAATAAATCATTATGGCTATATCAAGAAAACACATATATCTATAGAAATGCCACAACATAGGCCACATCGTCACCTCTAAAACATCACCACATAGGCCACAGCGTCACCCCATGTCAACTGTGCCTCTTATAGATAAACATCATATCATAGGCCACAGCGTCACCCCCTCTCAACTGCGCCTTTTATATATATATATATATATATATCACAACAAAGGTCACAAATTACTCCTCGTCAATCGTGCCTTATATATATACATCACAAAAAAGGCCACACACCCCCCCACGTTAATCGTGCCTTATATATATACATCACACAAACACACACCGTTCCGTGTGCCTTATACATGTACATACGAAGAATGAGAATGAGTTTAAGCAAAATGAAATAATAGAACTCTATAATGTCGAAAATAGCTATATACATATATTATACTTATACCATGCATGGGAGTTCAAATAAAAGCTACTACTTTAGCGGAGTGACGTAAGATCGGTAACCTCCGATTATATTATGGAATAATCTTCATCGCTCTATCTCACCTTGAAGGAACAATTATTATAAGGTGAGACCAACAACAATAAATAAAATCGAGAAAATCATGAAATAAGCTCAATAATCTCATAAAAGCATTGATCTCATAACTTGAGACTTTTAACCATAAAATCATCATCATCATAATCATCATAGAAAATATTCTCATCTTTGATATCATCATTATCATCGTAAAAACATGTTCATTGTTGTTATCATAAGAGCTCACAGAATCATAAATCTCTGGTTTGGAAAATACGGCATTTTGGAAAACATTTATGAATTATTGGGAAAGGAATCATGCTTAGAGTCATAAACTTCTATCTTTTGAAAACAAAGAAGTTATGGAAGAATTTATGAAATCGTACCATAGGGATCATGCCTTTGAAAGAAAGGGACGAGCCTTAACAAAGCTGATTGATCTCCTACGAATTAATGCTTATTCTCCCGAACTTGAAAATCTACATTCAAGAGCAATTATACTACCATTAGACTTATCATCATATGCCTATCTCAAGTCCTTAAACCAAACTCCTTTAGAATACGCAAAATTCGGCAAAGATCTCCCCCGTTTATATGCCTAGCCTGAAATCACAATCCAAAGAACCAATAAAAACAACAACAATACCAACATCAACAATAATATTATCAATACCAATATATTCCATAAAACATCCCACACAATGTTTTCCAAACTTCTCAACTCATAAACTCATTATCCGATCGTTTAATAGCTTTTCCTCCGTAAATAAACTTAAATCAATCTCAATAAAGGAAGATTCACACCTTACCTCTGCTAGAACCACAATATCTTCACTTTCCACTTGCCTTCAAACCAAGACTCGCTACAATACGATTTTACAATCGCAACTATATGTTGTCTGGATCGGAATTCGGGAATTATACCTGGGTTGGGCTTAAAATTTAGTGTTGCAGGTTGGGGGGAACTTTCCAGAAATTTAGAGAGGCTTTGGGGTGTTTTGAAGAGGAAATGAGGGGGTAAGCCCCCTTTTATAAGGTTCTGGGGACTGCCTGAACCGACTTAAAAATTGCCTAGCGCGTTCGCGCAGGCTTATTTTTTCTGCCTGCGCGTTCGTTCAGTAAAAAGATCATAACTCTTGATCCCGATATTTTATGAGGGCCTACGACCTATGGTTGGAAAGCTATTTCAATTATTTACAACTTTCATTTTTGGTGTGTTTCCAAATTCCAAACTTATAATAGCGTTTTGGCCCCTCCAATTCAGATCATTCGAAAACGGATCCTTAAATCGTCCTTTTTGTTAGGCTTATGCCCATATTTGGCTTAAGGGTCCTTCTTAAGACTTGCTCAACTTCCCATGTACTACTCATATAACTTTTCATATGTCCTTTATAAAACCCCGGCATGTGGGCCCCACCTTACTTACGGTTACGAGGGCCACTCATCAAGTAACGTGTTAACTGATTTACTCCATACGGTCTCCAAATGTCATATATATATATATATATATATATATATATATATATATATATATATATATATATATATATATATATATATTCTTACACTCAGATCTTATAATCTTCATCCCTGACCCGAGCTTAAAGTTTGCTCAGCGCGTTCGCTCTGAGTTGGCCCTTGGCCTCCTGCACGTTCACGCCACTCCCTGACGCATTCGTGCAGGCTATTTTCTTGGCCTGCCGTCCCAACTTGTAACGTCCATATCTCCTTATCCTAATGTCCTATTGAGGAGCGGTTTGTTGCGTTGGAAACTGGACTTCATGAACTTCACTCTGGGCTTTGCTTTGTCTCAACACTCGTCACGTTCCAAAAGATATCCTTCCTCCAAGTCGGACCATCAACCCTAGTTTTCGAAATCTACCTGCTTTCCAATCCTCTCATAGCTTATTACTTGAACTAGATCTTCATGATCATAAATTAAACACATGCAACCATACATGCCCTTGAAAGTAACTCCAAAATCCACACTTGGGGCGACCGACACTTACGAATTTCAATAAATAGAACTACGAGGTGTAACATTAAGAAGATAAAAATTATCATCATGATTTTAAAGAAATAAAAGAAAAAAAGACAAGTTGATAATATAAGGGTAAAATAGAAATTTAAACAAGTTAGTTAGAATAAAAGGGGGAGAATGACTATTGTTCAAAGTTGAGGGGGGAGTTTGATTTTTAAAGCAAAGTTAGGATTTTCACCCTTAATGATATTAATCGTCATCAATCAAGTATAGAGTAACATTTCCGTTTTAATCTCCCCTTTTTGTCTAGTTCATACACCTTGCACTATCAACATTAGGAATAAATTCCACTTAAATAATTGGATTTTTCCTAGGTTTCTAACTTGATTTCCAATTCGAATAGCCTATGAATTCTACTCTTGAGGAAGAAAAGGGAATTTGTAAATGTATAATTTGAGAGTTACTTTATCTATTATGAAAGATGACAAGGATAGAACAACAACAATGCTCAATCCTATACAAGTTGGGTCGGCAAGATTAAAAAGACAGAGTCAACTGACAGATCAAAGAGTCACAACTGTTTTTGCCACCAAATCGATGAATCTTGTCCTCCTTTTTTGAGGTCAGCATGAGAAGTTGAGAAAAAGCAATAAAAGTTGGCAAGCTGCATGCAATTAATGGCTCCTTTCTTAAAAATGAACATCTACCATCAACAATAACACTTTTGCATTATAGGCAAGCTGCATGAAATTAATGGCTCTTATCTTTAAAATTAACATCTATCACTCAACAATAGCACCATTGTAATGTGAATTTTTTTGGTTGTATTAAAGAAAATGAAATTTATTAATAGTTGTGATGCTCGATAGTACTCTTATTAATTGTGTCAAAAATAAGAAGAAGAAATACCAAATAATAAGTGATCCTCCTATACACGTCGGTCATATAATTCGCAAAGATATACTCATTTGACAGCTGAAAAAAATCTTCCACATAATCCAAACAGCTCAATACACCACTCCTCCACCCAATAATTCCAATATTATAATCCATAAAAAAGATATTTTTTCGCGCTGATTGCCCTTCAAAGGCATTGGCCGTTAATTTTTGCCCCTCAAATTGTGGCCCTTCGCTTAAAAAAGTGATCGAAAATATCGCTTAGAGTTAGGATTGACTTAAACTCGATTAAAAATTAAAAAAAAAAATCGCAAGACAGAGTTTCTCTGCCTTATGCCTGAAGGCAAACTCTGCCTTAAGGTAGAGTTTCATGCAAACTCTGCCTTGCGAATTTTTTATTTTTTGACTGAGCGGAATTCGAACTCAGAATTCAGATATTTTTAGGCAAAAGGCAAAAATTAAAGATCACCCCGAATAAGAGCAATAGTGCAAATTGCCCTAAAAAAGAAAGTTCCAAATATCATACTCAATTCTTAAAAAGAATGACGAGGACCAAATTATACTACCCAAAACAATAATGTTTTAGAGCGAAACTAGACATGAAGTTTTACTCGCTCCGTTCCCGTTCATATGATATTATTTTACTTTTAGTTTGTTTTAAAAATATGATACATGTATTTAATTAATCTTAAACGTTTTATGGTTACCCTTACTGACATAATTTTGTTGACACGAAAATATCATGAAATGTTTAAAATGACAAGTTTTAAATATTTTTTGAAATTTATATCTGCAAGAAAATATATTCACGTAAAATGAGATAAAAAAATCAACAACAGCAGCATACCCAGAGGCGTATCTAGCCTACAAGGTGGGGTTCAACTCCAAACTTTCGATGCGGAGCCTCAATTTATGTGTAAAAAATTACTAAAATTGTAATAAATAGTAGATATGAACCCCTGACTTTAAAAATATAATAGGTTCAATGCTAAAAATCTTAAGATTGAACCCATAAAATTTAAATTCTGGATAATACTCAGCATATTCCCACAAGTGGGGTTTGGGAAGGATAGATTGTACACACACTTACCCTTACCTCGAGTAGATAGAGAGACTGTTTTCGAAAGATCCCAGCTCAAATGACATAAAACAAGAAAGTTAGAAAAATAAAATGCAGAATTTAAAAGGCATAGCCAGTAAGACATAACCAACAATAAAGAAAGCAACATAGCATTCAGAGCAAAATAAAGCGATAAACTACAGTAGCAGAAGTTAACGCTCAACTACGTTCTAATCTTCTATCCTAATACACGATGTCCATATCTTTTGAAATAGAACCAAATATATAAAACAAGAGAACCCCACAAATGAGCCACAAAACTGTTGGCTACAGGCTGTATGACATCCTAAAGACAACAAGGCCACCCTGTCAAGTGTCAACTAATAGGCAGCTTCCCGGGCAGCAATCAGGGGCGGAACTACAGGGGGTGCAAGGGGTGTCAATCGAACCCCCTTCGTCGGAAAATTGCACTATATATACATGGTGAATTTTTTTTATTCATGTATAAATTTTATTTTTGCATCCCCTTAACATAATGAAGGTTCCAGGTCGGGATGAGGCGCCGTGATTGAGCCGCAGGTCGCGGTTTGATTCTCGGCAGAACTTTTTTTCATCCAGTCCCTTAAAAAAAATAAAAAATTAATAGAAACGACGTCGTCTGGACTAGTGGACTCTATTTATTATTATTACCATTAAAGAAAAACGTGACCCATTTGGGATTAAAGAATCCCTAATTATAAAAGGTGTTGACATTGTTCTTTGTCAACTCAATTGTGCTGCTGTTGGCTGCCTTTTTTGTTCAAAAGTCCATTGCTCCTGTTTATCTTCTCCACCCCTGCGCCTACTCTGTCATCTTCTTAAGGCTTCGCCCATGGCTTCCAGTTCCAAGGTTTTTCTTTTTTTTCTCTCTTTTTTTTCACCATACTCAAAATCACAACAAACCCATTATTGTTTCTTGTTAGTTGTTAATCAACCCATTTTGTGAAATGGGTAGCTGACCCATTTTCCATCCATGAACCCCAAGCCTTGATTGTTTTAATTCTTAAATGTTGCTTGTTTGCAAAATTGGTCTTCCAGATATTTATTTTTAGGCATAAAAGAATCAAAGTGTAGATTTTTATTTAGTAATCAATTTGTCTTTGGATTGTGGTTAAGTTGTTTTCTTGCTTATTGAGACATTTGGTAGAGTTTTTTATAATATAGGATCATAGTAGGCATTTGAAATGGGATATGCTTAAGGTTACCGATTATTTTTGCGTATTGCTATATACAAGATTGAGTTTTTATTCTCACAGCTAGATGTCATTAAATAGGCTTTGTTTTATTGGCTTTTAAGATTGACATTGTGCCTTTAATTCTAACTAATTTTTTAATTATAATTCAGCTCAAAAGTCGGTGAAGAATTATTTTACCAAAGTTCCAAAATCAAGTTTGGACTCTCATGATCAACCTAATCCTAAGAAAATGTCAACCACTGGTACCATTGCTTTCTTCTCGAGAATTTGATTTGAATTCTTTAAAGCATGATCCGGGTGAAAGAACTCAAATCATGGACTTTCATCCAAACCATCGTGATGTCATTCGAAGAGAATACCTTAGGAGAGGTCCTTGTCAACCTCGGCTTAAAGAGTATCCTAAAACAAAAAGTTTCTAGATACATACGTCGTTTTAATCCTCGGTGGTTTAGTGAATATTCTAATTGGTTGGAGTATAGTGAAAGTAAAGATGCAGTCTTTTGTTTGAATTGCTATCTATTTGCAGATGATAATATTCATCAAGGAGGGGGTGATGTATTTTCGACCATAGGGTTTAGGAGTTGGCAAAAAAAGAAGAGTCTTAAAAAACATGTTGGTGGCGAGTAAATAGCATTCATAATCGATTGTGAAGATCTAGTGCGACAAGAACAATCTATTCATCACTTGTGAGGCAAGATTCTCAATTTAAGCATGAATCGGCTCCGCTTACCATGCTTCGATTGATGTTGTAAGGCTTCTTTTGAATCAAGGATTGGCATTTCGGGTCATTTTCTAAATCATCTCTTGAAATTCTTTCATGGTATTTGTGATAACATTAAAGATTTTGTATTGAAACATGCTCCACAAAATGATCTTTTTCTCCAATGATTCAAAAAGAAATTGTGACTGCATGCAAAATTGAAACAATTAAGGCTATCATAGAAGAATTAAATGGTGATTACTTTGCCTTGTTGGTTGATGAATCTTTTGATGTGTCGCGCAAGGAGCAAATGGCCGTTGTTTTACGATATGTTGATAGAATGGGATTTGTGATGGAGCGACTTATTGACATTATTCATGTTCGGGATACTTGCATCATCTCTAAAAGAAGCAATTGTTAATTTACTTGCTCAACATTCTCGAGTCTTTCTTATGTACGTGGACAATGTTATGATGGGGCAAGTAATATGCAAGGTAGAATCAATGGCCTTAAAATGTTGATTAGGCAAGAAAGTAGATCGGCTCATTCATAATTTGCTCATCAGACTTCAACTAAGTCTATTGCGGTTTCTAAAAAGTGTGTTGAAGTGGGGATTGTACTATTGGTTTCGAGTATTTTGAATATGTTGGGAGCTTCTTTTAAACGCATGGATGAATATCAAGAATCTCAAAAGAAAAGAGTTCAAGAGGCATTAGATATGGGTGAACTTGAAATCTAGAGAGGCTTGCATCAAGAATTTGGTCTTACTAGAGCTTGTGATACTCGTTAGGAAAAAATCTTTTAGTAACTTTATTCTTATGTTTGGTTCAATTGTTGATGTACTTAATATTGTTGATTCACATTGTCCGAAAGAGAGATTTCTCGGCATGTCAAACATTTGATGTTGCATTCATATTGCATTTGATGAGAGATATTTTAGCAATCACGGATAGCTTAACAAATGCTTATATAAAAAGGAGCAAGATATCGCAAATGCCATGCTACTTGTTCAAGTAGCAAAGAAAAAGGTTGCAAAAGTTAAAGGAAGAATGGGGTTCGCTTATTGATAAAGTATCTAAATTTTGTATCAAGTATCAAATTTTGATACCTAATTTAGATGAACCGTACTTTACCTCTTTGAGATCACGGCGTAAACTTGTTGAGCTTGTCTTGTCTCACACCATTATTACGTTGAAGTGTTTTGCAAAGTTATTGACCAAATTAAAGAGCTTTCTTATCGTTTTGACGAAGTAACGACCGATTTCTTCGTGGAATTGCTTGTTTAAATCCAATTGACCATTTTCTAGTTTTGATCTCGAAAATAATGAGAATGGCTCCATTATCTTTTGATGAATTTAGTATGGGGGCTCGAGAATCAACTTATAGTTACATTATTGATGTTCGTGATCTTGATGAAAGGTTCTCCGATCTAAAAGGACTTTGTGATCTTTCAAAAAGATTAGTTCGGACAAAGAGCATTCAAACTATCCTCTTGTATTCGCTTTTAGTGAAACTTGCCTTGCTTTTGCCGATTCTTGCCACTGCATCCGTTGAAAGAACTTTTTCGGCAATGAAGTTTATCAAGAATGACTTGCGGAGTCGAATGAATGAGAGTTATTTTAGTGGTTGCTTGGTGCCTTATGTAGAAAAAGATGTGTTTAATAGGATTTCTAATGATGTTATTATAAAAACATTTCAAGGAATGAAACCTCGTCGCAGTAATATACTTGCACTTTCAATAGAGAATTGTGTTTGTTTTGATTTCTTCGCGTGTTTATTTTTTAATTTTCTTGAACAATCAAAGCCTCAAAAAAACCTCAAAAAAGACAATAAAGTTCAAAAATCTTGAAGCATATCATGTGGTTGATTTAACTGTCTCTTCGGGCAGCACTGCCCGTAATACTACACATATCATTTTCTATATAAACCTTAGTCCCACGTTCAACGTCCATAAAATTCTTGCTTATTTCTTTCTTTCAACAGTTTGTGATATCTTTTTCCTCAAAATTTAGTTTAATTTCTTCAAAATTTCATTAATGGAGGCAATGAAGATGAATGTTTTCTTGGTGGTTGTCATGGTCGTGTTGGTAGCCATGTCCGGAATTCAGAACGTAGTTGCAATGGATGCGCCTGCACCTGCTCCAGCCTCAGATGCCAACGTATTTGTGCCGACTATTGTTGCCTCTTTTGTAGCTCTTGCATTTGGGTTTTTCTTCTGATTGAGCTAGCTTGCGTGGATGTCGACTAATCAAGTGTAGCTCTTTATTTTGTCCGACTATATGTTGTTTGTGTAGAGTTTTTTTTGTTTTTTGTTAATTGTTATTTCAACTCAATCTGTTAGATCATTGAGATGAGAAGGAGATTGAGGTTCATTTATTTGTTTTCTAAATTTTTGTACTTCACTGGGATATTGTCACCTTGTACATATGTTCTTGTTCTGGATATTCTTAAGTTGTTATGAATATATAATGTTACTATGTGATTTTCTACTCTTTAATTTCTCTCTTTCCATCAATTTAAAGCAATATTGGAAAATTGTGGAGTGAAAGTAGTTTTTTTTTTTCACAAATAAGAGTTGGGATGGCTCATTTTGCACTAAATTAAGTAAAGCATGATGATGCAGCATTTGAATTCTTCTCAAGGTTGCTATAACTACAACATTATATTACAAAAGAGGAAAAAGATGATTCAAATTCTTTAGGATTTTGTGGACTTAAGAAGATAATTACATGTAATCATCATAGGAAGTAGAGTTAATTAGAACTCGGAAAAAGAAACCAAATAATTTGCGAGAACAATTTAAAATATATTGCAATTCTTCTATTGTGCATATATATTAAATTTTTAAAAAAGTATGACTATGATTTGGATGCAATTTGGATATTGCATTGTTCTACACCTCACATTTCGTCGGTGTAGCTCGAAGCATGTGACCTTATCCTCCTCTATGCTAATTGCTAAGGCAAGCAAACAGTGACATACGCATAATTTTTCGTGAATAATATCAATTTATTAATCCATCTATCTCAATTTATATAATTATTTTTTTTTTTTTTTAGTCAGTTCCAAAAAAATTGAAATATTTTTATATTTAATATCAATTTAACTTCAAACTTCTCATATTACCCATAATTAAATAATCTCTAGCTACACATTTTTATGACTTGTTTTAAACCATACATTTCAATCTGTATGAAAGAGGTCTTCCCTTTGGGGCTTGTAGAATCTTTTCATTTTCAAGTTTTTGCACGGATTGCCTTTCAAACGCATTGGCCTTTAATTCCTCCCCCCCCCCCCCCTTCCCCTCCTATTTTCAATGAAAATATCCAGACTAGCTTTGCTCGGCATAATTTCAATAACTTTTTTATCTTCGGAAATTGAATTATTGCCTCACTCGATATAAATTATGTAGGAATTAAGTTGTGCGGCACAATTTTTGTAGTATTTTCAGATTATATTAAGTGTTGAAAGTTTTGCCTTGTTCGACATAATTTGTGTGGATGTTATGATACATACGCTGAAGTTAAACGTAAAATATGCCGAGTGAAATCCAAAATTACGTCATTTTTCAGATTTTGAGTGTCGGAAGTTTTTTCTTGTCCGGCATAAATTATGTGGATGTTATGATACATATGCCAAAGTTAAACGTAAAATATTTCGAGCGAAATATAAATTATGATGCGCTAAAAATGATGAAGGACAAGAATTAAATACCACAAATTTGAGGGCCAAAAATTAAAGATCACCCCGAAACGGGGACATTTGTGCGAATGACCCTTCCATTTTCCCTTATGTGGCCCAAAATGCAGTCCATCTAGGTAGTGTCTTTTGGCCCATAGTTGGATTTGGGACTATTGTGTACTAATCAGAGACATTGAGGATATCATTTGAGCCAGACAGAACTTTGTGGACCATAACACATCAAAGACCAAATCTTTATGAACCAAAAGTGAACATTTTCTCTATTCTTTAGCTATGAAACCCTAAACACTCTCCTTAAATTCATCATATCGTACCCACTATTCAGCAAGCAGCAATATCACACCACTTCACCATTGCCATGTTCTTATTTTTCTTGTTGTTCTATATTAGCTTGTAGATAATTTGCTGTATGTTTTATCAGCTAATATTGTTTACTAATTGCCTCTTTGAGTAGCCTTATGGACATATTTTAGTTTCATATTTGGCTTAGTTAGGGGGCTGAGATTAAATCTTTTGATGCTTTCTGTTAAGGCCTTTTGAAAGAACTATTTTGTTCTTGTTCATCAATTGTCCTTTAAGCATCTTCTGGACATACCCCTTTCTTCAAATCTTCTCTATTAGTCTATGTATGTATACAAAAAAAAAATCTTTTTTTTTCTTCTAATTTTGAACATGGTCTTGCTAAAATCCAAAAGGGTATAAGAACTCTAATGAAGATGGTTTTTTTTTAAATCCAAAAGGGCCTTTTTGAAGGGTCTCTTTGTTCTTCTTCATCAATTGTTCAAATCTTGTATATGTATGCAAAAAAAAAGGTTCTTTTTTTAATTTTTTGTAAACTCTAATGATGATGGTGTTTGTGAAATCCAAAAGGGTATATGGATTGATAGTAAATTGTTAATTTTTGCCTCAAGAATTCCCAAATGAGTTACTGAAAAATTCATTCGGTTCAGACAGGGGCATAGATTAAATTTTGAGAACTAAATCTTGAGCTGAAAAGTTTCAAGATTTGTTTTTTATTGAATTTAGTTTGAGGGGTTTGAATTGTTTCATTCCTCTCTACTGTTCCTTTCTATAGGTCCTTTCAAACATTTAATATATACATTAATCAATTAAAAATCTAGTCTCAAAACCTAAAGTTTGATTCTTGATAATATTTGTTGATATTTTAAGGATGTTTTGCTTTGATACATAATGAGGCAGATGATGATTTATTATTATTTGGACTGATCAAACTGTGATGATCCAAAATTCGAGCTTTTTAAAACTGATGCCTCCAATTTGTTACTTTTAGGTTTTTTTAATAAGCATATTGTACTAAATAAGGGAATTTAACTCTTGCTTAATTTTTAAAAACTAAGATTAAGACTCTGCACTCATCCAACCTAAAGATAATTAAGGTTAAATTAGTTAATCTCTCTTAGAGATGTGGTCTGATCAAGGTAAGTATATGTGTGGAGGCAGATGATGATTAATAATAATTATTTGGACTGATCAAACTGTGATGATCCAAATTCGAGCTTTTTAAAACTGATGCCTCTAATTTGATTTCAGTTCTCGTTGATTCATATTTCTAAATTGAACAGCCATTTGAAAATCAATTGGACCGTGCTTTTACTGAGCTTAACTATTAAGGTTTGTACCGAGCTTAACTATAAAGTTTAAATTATTTTGTTTAGTGTAAATATGAGCGTAACTAAGCATATATTCGACTTAGAGGTTGCTTAATCAAGCTAAACCCTAAAAGCTTGTAGTCAAATACTCTCTCCGTCTCATAATAAGTGTCATTTTAGTTAAAAATATGTATATTAAGAAATTAATAATGCTATATGAATTTTTATTCTATATAATAAAAATAAATTATTCATGCACAAGAAGTAAATTTTTTGACATTGGGAATCTAAAGTTTGCACTTATTGGAGGTTTGAATCTTAATGGTTTAGACCTTAGACTATTAAGTTCATTTGTTTGTATTAAGATCTAAGCACTTATGAGTTTCAATAAGTCTTAATCATTAAGATCTTAAATCAAGTTTTAATATCATTAAGAGGTATGCTTGTATGAATTTTTTTTTACCACAAGCTCCACCCCTAACCCCATCCCTCTACTTCAATTACCCCTCCCTCTCCCGGCCACTACCCACCCTCCGTTCTAACCCACCCCCATCCCTAACCTTACCTCACCACCCACCCTTCACTCTAACCCCACCCCTCCAACTCAACCACACCCACACTCCACTCAAAACCACCCTGCCCCCACCCACTCTCCCTACCAAGAGATAGCATCTTAATCATTGAGATTCAGACGTCTTAATCTTAATGAAAACAAATGAGGTCTAAGTGTAGAATTGGAAACAATTATTCAATTTATATCTTGATATTTTAAGGTGATACTTGTTATGGGATAAATTTTTTAGCTAAAATGACACTTAAGCCTCATTTGTTTTCATTAAGATTAAGACGTCTAAACTCTCAACGGATCCTCGGCACGCTGGGAATACTTCTTCCGTGCGTCTTTCTCGTGGTGGGAATAGAACAACAGGGAAAGACCCGGCCTAGGGCGAGCTTTATTTATTTAAGAGAGAATGGGGAGTGAGATTCCATTGATACAGAGCCAATTCCAATAGACTTATTGTAGGGTCCTATTGGTGTGCATCCAGTAGGAATTGAACCTGAATGCACATCTGAATGATTAAGATGTTGTCTCTAGGTCTGAACACTGAATGATTAATACTGTTTATTTTTCAATATCTGAATATGCATAATGTATTTATTTAAAAATAATAAATAAATAATTCAAATTAAAAAGTAAATAAATACAAACTTAATAAAATAAAATGAAACATTTATGTTCACTAGTAATGGTGGGGATGTTTTGTAGTCGTGGTTGGTGGTGAGTAGGGGTGGAGTGGTGAGTGGGTGGTTGGAGTGAGGGATAGGAGGTAGTGGGGGTGGGGTTGGTGGTGGGAGGTGTAGGTAGTGGGGAGTGGGAGTGGGTGGTGTGGGATAGGGTTGGTGGGGAGTGGGGGTGGGTAGTGTGGCCTGGGATTGAGGTTGGTGGTGGGGTGGGTGTAACATCACGTAAATTCGAAGTGTGAATGTATGAATCTAGTATAAAGGTGATATTTTAGCTATACGAATCCATTCGGAATGAACTCGCGTGATAAATAGTCGTTTTGAAGTGAAACCAAAACGTGAAGTTCTTAATGCATTCTAAATTCGTCTAAGTCTAAGACAGTCTACACATATGGCCATTTTTTGGGTATTTGTGTTAGGAATTTGGGAAAACCTCCTTCATGAAAGTTGTAGATTTTTGAAATACCTTTCTAACGGTATATTATGGGGGTCAACCGGACATCCATAAAAAAAGTTATGGCCATTTTACTGAAGAGTCATAGAGCAGTCCAAAAAATACTACCCATATTGTGAAATACGGACCGTATTTAGTGGCCATATAAGTTTACGACCCAAAACAGTATATATTCATCCATATCAATCCAAATCATTATTTTTCTTTCCTTCAAGCCCTAGAGCGACCTTCTACTCTCTCCTATTACCAAGAACACCCAGGTAAGCCTATTATATGCCTTCTAACTCAATTCTAATATATATCCTTGTAATCTAAACAAAAAATCATCATTCCTAACCTAGGGTTTTTAAGAAAACCCATCTCAAGGTTCAAGATTCAAGATTTTGGAAATCTTCTTCGAAGCTCAAGTCTTTAATTCAAGTTTTGGAGCGATTAAAGTATGTAGAACTTCTATCCACGTGTGGAATCTCTACGTTCTTCCCCACCATTTCTTGATATCCATAAAGTTCAAATCCTAAGGCATTAAACCCAATATATTGATAGCCCGTATTGATGTATTTATGAACATGAATTTTGTATCTATATTCGTTATTGTATTCCTAATCTTCCATTACAGTTATTAGGAACCCTAGCTTAATCCTTGAATCATGAATTCTTCCTCATGTGTTCTCATTATGTTTATATGAAGCTTTATGATTTTATCTAGCAAGTTACAAGCATGTTTTCAAGTTAATTATATATATAATTATGAACTATTATTATTACTCACGAATCAAGAACATGTTTGCAAGATTATGACAAGTATCTCATGAAACCAAGGACTCACAAGCTATTATGATATTTTCAAGAAAAGCTATAGATGTTTTATAAGTTCATGCAAGAATAATACAAATGATATCCATGTACATGCATGATTCCCGAAAAGCCATGGGTAGCAAGTGCCACTTATTTTTCATGTTCATGTTTTTGAAAGTTGCATTAATTACCGAGAAGGCTTCACGCAGCCTGAAACTACGGAGCCATCGTAGGATGAGGATCGCTCCACCCATGTTTAGGATGATCTGTCATAATGACGAGATCCTTTCATGCCATGTTTAAATCTCATTACCCTGGCAAGGACTGAGTGTTCTATTTGGTAGGATACGAAGTACGGCATATGTTGTCGGTTATATATTTATTGCTCTCCCAACTTAAAATGTTTTTACCAATGTTATATATATGTAATTATTTCCATGTCATATGCTTATGTTCATGTTCAGGTTTCAGTTTCACCTCTTATCATGCTAGTTCATGTCCCATGTTATTTCATTCAGTTATTTTACATACCAGTACATTCAATGTGCTGACGTCCCTTTTTATTACCCGAGGGCTTGCATTTCACGATGCAGGTTCAGATTTACAGGACGACGTATCTGCTTAGTAGGATTTACCCGTATCTGCTTATTGGTGAGCCCCATCTCCTTCGGGGTTTAGTTAGTCATTTATCTTCTACTTATTTATACATTAAATGTATGCTGGGGCCTTGTCCTATCAAGTATGTTTTCCAGTCAGACTCATAATAGAGGTTTCATAGACTAGACAAGTAAATTATGTTATGTCAGATACTCAGAGTCGGTTAGCCATTTTGGTTCATTTATGATATTATCCGCATTCATGATTTAAACAAGTATTTCATTAAATTATCATGACATCTCATGTTTTACAAAAGCTCATCACATTTCATGTTATCTTCCGCTCATGTTATGCCTCATGATGATTCAGCAAGTCATGTGGTTCGCTTGGTCACATGCAGTAAGGCACCGAGTGCTGTGTTTCGCTCAGGTCATGGTTCGAGACGTGACAGTGGGGGTAGTGGAGAGTCGGGTGTTGGAGTGGAGGGTGCGTGGGTAGTGGGGTGGGGTCGGAGTGGAGAGTGGGTGGGGGTGGGGTTGAGGTGGAGGGTTGGGGTTGAGGTTGGAGCTGGTGATAAAAAAGTCCTATACAAAAATACCTCGTAATGATATCAAGACTTGGTTCAAGATATTAATGATTAAGACCTATTCAGACTCAATAAGTGCTTAGATTTTAATGTAAACAAATGCACTTAATGGTTTAAGGTCTGAACCATTCAGATTCAGACATCCAATAAGTACAAACAAATGAGGCCTTATTATGGGATTGGGGGAGTAATTAATTTGTACTCCCTTCGTTCACTTTTACTTGTCCGGTTTTTCAAAAATAGATTTTAACTTTTACTTGTCACTTTTAACATATCAAGATAAGACAATTTATTTTTTTCTGTTTTACTCATAGTATTTATTACTCATTTAAAATTATTTTTCAAATCTAATAAAACTATGCACTAATTAATATGGGTACATTGGTAGATTATGTACTTCATTTATTATTTCTTAAATAATATGAAAAATTCAAAATAGACAAGTAAAAGTAAACGGAGGGAGTAGGTCACAACTCACTATTCAAATAAATATCATTTATAGTGGGTGGTTCGACTTGTTCAATCAGTCCCTTTCTTTACTTCTAGTGACTTTATTGTAACAAATTACGTAAAATAAAATATCTACCAACTTGTTTGAAACATAATTGATTCATCAGTTTATCCTTAATTGCATAGTCAAAGAAATAAGACAGACGTCATCTCTTTTCATAGCAAGTTATTTTTAGTAGTGAATATCATACTCCAAATGGGAGTGTAATTTACGTTTAGCAGCTTTAATCATTGACCAAGAATACTAAAATTACGGATCAGATATCATAATTTA
Organism: Lycium ferocissimum; assembly: GCF_029784015.1. Classification (NCBI taxonomy): domain Eukaryota; kingdom Viridiplantae; phylum Streptophyta; class Magnoliopsida; order Solanales; family Solanaceae; genus Lycium; species Lycium ferocissimum. Next base: position 59,763 of record NW_026713599.1, on the reverse strand, counting down.
TTAATTTTGCGGGAACAAGTCAAGGTAAGGACATTCTCTTCACTTTTAGCCCGCCCACAATTAACTGTCGGTACTGATTAGTGAATATAATTATATAATTTAAAACAAATACCGTAAATTACAGTACTTAACCATTGCTAAATCTGGCACAATACATATATAAATTACAGTGCTTAACCATTGCTAAAACTGACACTAGTTAGCTTTTCCCAAAACATAACAAAGCCAAGTACCAAAAACTTAAAAAAAAAAATACATAAAAGCCTCAACAAAAGCTTACATTCATGAAACAATACTATTTTTATCTGAACCAAACTCCAATGCTTCATAATATTGACCTTTATATTTATGTACAACATATATATAATAACATTCCTATATATATGTACTATAATCTAATGGAACATGAAAAGGATCCAAGATGCTGATAAATATTCTTGAACTTTGATTTAAAGAGCATCATAGTAACCTCCAACTGTGATATGTGCTCTTGTAACTGGAACTCCTCTCACTGCAGAAATTGCTTCATTCAATCTTGTTGCATGATGAACTACTTGCTTCATCCTCTGTAATCCCACAGGAAAAAAGAATTAAAAGAATTTCTTAGATGAAATCCTACAAATATTAGTTGTTGAAAAAAAAGAATCAAGGACAAGTGTAAAGAATGTTTAACTGTGTGATCATCTCATTTATAAATTTAGTGATTAGAAAGAACTTTTAATTACTTAATAGCATAGTCCAAAGAAATAATCAAAATAATCTTGTCACACAGGAATCATTTCTTATCTACACAACATCTTGATAGCAACTTCTTTTTAATAGTGAAATATCATACTTCAAATTAGAGTGTAATTTACATTTAACAGCTTTAATCATTGACCAAAGAAATATCAAATTCAGGAACAGATATCATAACTTATTAATTTTGAACTAGTCAAGGAAGGACATTCTCTTTCATTTTTAGCTCACAGTTAACTGTCGGTACTGATTAGTGAACCTGATTAGATAATTTAAAAGATAAAATTAGTAATCTGCTAAGTATAATACTACGTGAAGAAGTAATGTGTGAAGAAGCCAATTAGATTCATCTACTACACATATAAAAAATAATTTTAACCTTAAATAAACAATGCAATTTACTGACTAGTAATACATATAGAAAGGATCATGAAAGAGGTAACTAGAATGGTAATAGAATCCATTTATGATCTCGAGTTTCCAGATACTCTGGAGTTACGCTCGAGTCGAGGCTTCCACTCTGTCTAAGATGGATCAAAGAAGAGTGAGGAACCTCTCACTGCTTTTTGGGATTCGACATCGGAAAGTGTTTTCACACTATCTACCGACATCGATTTATCTAAATATTTAAGGAAGAGATCGACGATCCCAAGATCTTTTACCCCACTCAGAAAGTCTTTTCTAACGGACGATTCGTAGGAGGTGATGGTCAAACACGTTAAAGTGCTCTTTGCTATTTAGGGTAGTGAAATTTGATGAGATGATCATACAATTCAACAGGATATCAGAGAAAAGTCACAACACGGCCCCTTGGGTTCAGGATCTTTGCTAGCTCTTATACCATGTTAAAGTGCGTGACATCCATAATAAAGTTTAAGTTGCTAGAGAGATCATACTTTAAACAATTAATTATATCATGTCTCAACAAAAAATGATTTTTGAAAATAACTGAAGATATGCCAAACCTTGTCATGAGAAAAGATTTGGAACCGAAGTTTCTGATTCTGCTTTTGTTTTTGGTGATTACCAATGAATATGATGCAAATAGTAGCAGCAGCAGCAACCCCAAAAGAGCAAATAGCACCAATTCCATTCAAACTCTTGTTCAATAAGTTCAATCCACCATTGTTTTCTTCAGTATCCTCTTTTTCAATGCCAATTTTCTTGATCACCATCTCTTTTTCGACCTCCAAGTCCTCTACTTTCTCCTCAAATTGGGACAAAAGGGGTTTGTTATTGGACTTTGGTGAGTCCATTTTCATGTTTTCAAAATCATTTTCCTTCATTTTCTTGAAGAAAACTTGTGATGACACTTGATCTTGTTCAACTTCCATCATATTTGCTATAAAGGTTGGATCTTCAATGTTATGTGATGGTAACATGTTGATCTCAAGTGGGAAATTAGTGATGACTAGTTTGGTTATCACTTCTTGATCATCTGAGGTTTCTTGAATTTGAAAAGGGACTATTTGATTTGGCACTCTTGGGGGGTGCCCTGTTGTGTCAACAAATTGGGATGATTTTGGAGATGGACAAATGAAATAATTCATGTTGAATTCATTCTTGGAATCAGATGTATATTTTCTTGAAAATATCATTTTGCCATCATCATCATGGATTTGAAGAAATCCATCATCAGGTAGAATCTCCCAATCTTCAAGATCCATTTTTCTTTTTCGTAAAATCTAATGAAGAAATGGTCTAGAAGAGTGGGATGATATAGTATTGAGATTTTGATTCTTTGGTGCTGAATTATTGGAGTAATGACGGGGTGGCTTTCATAAAGGTGAATTGTATGCAATAAAGACACCTGTCTTCTTGCTCTTTGTGGGAGTGAAGGTTGAACTTTGCCTTGTCGAGATTGTGATAGATTTTTTTTTTTTTTCCTTGTCTTATCAGCTAGTTTTATTTGACCGATTGATTCATATTCACGTTTTCTAAAGTCTATCCTGAGTGCAAAAAAGAGGCATTTTCTAATAAAAATAATAATAATAACGCTTTAGTCCTGAACAAATTGGGAATGTTAAATGAATTCCCACATTTTCATTTAAACATGTCTCATAACATCATTATACAAATACTTATGAGGATGCATCATGAATTGATTAGTTTTATGTTGACTATCATTCTGTCACAATTCTCTTTCTTTATTAGTGTTTGAGATCGACAATATAAATAAACTTACACAATAAATATTTCCTAGAAAATTATAACCATTTTCAAGATTCAATCGGGAAATATTTGATTTAAGGAAAAAAAAAAAAAAAGTTTCGTTCATCCCAACCTACTTGTTGGAATAATGAAATCATTTAGGTGGAACTTGGAAGCTTATCCCTCAAGTGTGTGACAAATTTAGGGATGGTCCAGTGGGACCCACGTAGAAAGAATCCTCATTTGTTTGGCTACTAGATCTTTCTTTGGATTATTAATTGCATATTGCTATGAAATAATATTAAAAGTACACGACATCAAGAAATATAACCAAATAAATTGGGGGAGAGAGAGATTTTATTGCTCTTTCAATTAATGTATAAATGAACTGAATTAACTTCCTATATATAGAAGAAAAGAAGCAAATTTGCTAGGCTTTTCGTAAAATCAGCGATGAAGTTCGCTTCACGAGTTACTTGCAAATCGCTTGCTTTCTCGCAAGCTTCCCCGCTTGATTGCGCCTTGAGGAAGCCGCTTTGCAAGACATTTCGTGAGCTGCTTTTAATCTATTTCGTACGAGCCTACTTTCTTCTGTTCGTCTGCTTGATTGCAAGTTTATCCAATTATAAGCTTATTCAATTGATTGTGTATTTGAATGGACATCCATAGTATGGTTTATTTATAACACATACTCCCTCCGTTTCAATTTATGTTAACCCATTTGACTGGGCACGGAGTTTAAGAAAGAAGATAAGACTTTTAAACTTGTGGTCCTAAATGAGTCACATATATTTTGTGTGGCTATAAATTATTGCATAAAGGTAAAGTGTTTGCAAATATAGAAAGAGGTCATTCTTTTTGGCACAGACTAATAAGGAAATAGGTTCACATAAATTGAAACAGATAAAGTATCTTTTATTTCTTGATATGATTACTTTAATAGTTTAATGTCACCTTGGATAAAAGAAAAATACTTACTCAAATTCCTTCTGTTTGATCCTGTCTGCTGCACACTTCTTAAGTTAAAAAAAAAAAGTCATAGCCAAAGAGATTCCTTTTTAGTGTAACTCACTCGCTCTCATGGAACTTTTATGTATTTTCTGTCCAAAATAGCAAGCTTTAAGGGATGCTTCTAGAATTTAATTTTATATTTTAATTAAGAAATTAGAAAACAATACAAAAAGAAGAAAATACAAATAAGTGTAGGTTGCTTGTAAGAGTTCCCTTTGAATGGGCATTGATTGTGACATTTCTCATCACCACCCCCACCCCCCCGCCCACTCCACATGAGAGATGATATTGAAACACTATAGAAGAATCCATAATTAGGTGTATAGCTTCATTGGAATTTAATTTAATCTGTTAGAAAATCAATTATGATCTAATAAAAGCCTGTACAAGTTGATAAACTTAAGACCCTACTAAACAAGATCTTGTCTGAATTTCATGATGACATGAGACTCTTTATAACAGTGGCATAGGCAGAATTTTTTACAATAGTGTTAGTTTATTGTCACCACGTCGGATGAGAGATTTAGGATCTCGATTTGTGGTGATTTTAAGATTTTACTTTCTATTCTAATTTGATTAACTTTATATCATTTCAAATTATGTTGGTTATTGTAAATATGCATATTGTATGTTACAAAATAATATTTACAACAATATGTAAGGAGAATCTTAAGTAAAAAGAGTAAATATTTGTCAATATTTGGTATTTACATCATGTCGGTAAATGCATGACACATGTTTGTACATAGAGTTTTTAGCATTTAAACATGATTGATTAACATGTATTTTTACCTCATCAGATCACTCAACTATAATATTTTTATAGATATAAATACCGAATGCGAAAAAACTTTTACGAGTAAATTTTTAGTTCCTGCGGAAATGGAAGGGCAAAACACATTTAATGCCATCACATTCAAAATGAAGTAGCTAGAAATCATTTTTGTCATCACACAAAAAGCCACCAAAGAGGTCCGAAAGGAGATAAATTTGACACATATTCTAACTTATTACATTTGAAATGGCAAATAAATAGGAAGTTAAGGGTAGGCAACTAATAAACGTGGACCAACAGGAAAAAAAAGAAGAAGAAGAAAACAGCATTTAAGTCATGGCTATTTGGAGTCACCTAATTTTTTAACAGATGGTAGGCAATTTCTTCACGATTAAAAAATGATTTAAAATAAATTATCATACAAAAAATTGATGTGTTATTCATTGCTGATCTCCTGTATTATTCTTTGCTGATCTTTTGTGAAAACTATTATGTGACTAAAATTATCAGCCCAAAATTGCGATAGGGTCAAATAGGTCATTACTCAATATGTTCAAGTTCAACATGACATATCTCAAGTTCATTTAATTTGGTTTGCAATGAAAATAAAAGCTAATGTATTTTTCTTTAATTATTAGCTTGGGTTCTTTCAAATTTATCTAATTATTGATCTTCACATTTAATTTTCATGTCTGGATTATGTGTCTCATTTTCACACGCCGGTTACGTTGTTTGATCTGTTTTGATGTGTCATTTCAGATTCAACCCTTGGAATGCCTCAACAAATGGTCATAACTCAACTCGATTAATCTTGGGATAGTCTGATAAGTTACTAACGTATCAAGGCTGATTATTTACAAGATATAAGGGCCTTAGAAGAGTTGGAAAAATACTCCATTTAAAGATAAGTGAGCTAGCTACAACATTTTAAAGACTTGACCTCTTTTGTTTACATGAATTTATCAACCGCAGGATTAACAAATAAGGAAATTCAAAGAAGGGGGTCATAGAAATATACAAAAGGATTTTTGAAAGGACTAGTGGAGTGACATTTTTTAAATGATGGAGTTGTCGATGGTTATATTATAAACTCCCGTCTTCTTGATGTCGAAATACTTTCATCTTTAAAATGCTACCTTAAAACATATGGTAGCGTAATGTATTAAGGTATCACTTGAAAAAATATGTTGTATCAATAAAATTAGGAAATATCAGGATTCAAACTCGTCACACTATGATTCGAATTGCAACATTTTTAATCACTAAATTATTTTTTAGATGCCAATCCGCTAATCCAAAATCATATTTACCCTATCATAATAAAAATTTCCATCACATCATTTAATTTTAAAATATTAATAGATAAGATTTTCTAATTTTATGGTATTTTCACATAAAATATTTGACTAAACAGTCGAACCCATGAGGTCTCATCACGTCAAGCTTTTTTTTTTTTTTTTTTCCAATGACATGGGAACTCCGCAATCTATCCTTGGCAAGACAGATAAACTCGTTCTCGCAATACCACAAATCAAATCAAGAGAGATCTCATCACGTGAAGCTGAGCATGATCCATCACATAATTGGGCTACATAAATGGGACGACCTGTAAATTGTTAGAATCGAGACAGGAACAGAAATTTAAAGAGATAAGAATAATGGGAGAATTCTTTTTGCTTTGTATTCATCATAAGGTCCCCTAGTTTAATAAGGTAACCCTATTCTGATAGGATTACAAATCTTATATTTATCATAATTATATTTATACCATAAATAGACTAAACTATTACAATTAGACAAGAATAGGGTCTTCGCATGCAAATTGTCAACCATCTGATTTGTGTTACTATGCAAATCATTATTACAACCAGGAGTATAGTCTACCATTGTCGATATTACAGCTACTCCACCAGTGTAGAATGAGGATTACTGGGTGAAAATATTTATATCACTACGGGGTTTTTTAATCCGGTTTTGGACCGGACTAATTAGGATGGGTGTCAGGAAGTTTCCCTTTAGGACAAAGTGTTTCCTATTGAAAGTGAAAGTGACTCCATTGACAAGGCCCGAACTCAAGATTTTTGATTAGTAATGGAAGGATATTTATCATCTTCACTATAACTTCGACATTAGATTATTGTGGTTCGATATTGTATCAAATTGGATCGAATGCTCATAGTAACTATGAAAGTGAGGAAAGTCAGTTATCCACAATATTCCTTAGAAAAGAAACATTTATTTTTATTCGGGAAAGACGAGAGAGATATCTTGTTTCGGTACGGTAAATTATTTGTTTTTTATCTTGCAAGAAGTTACCACCAATACGCATACAGGGGCGGATCTACAGTAGCGAGTGTGGGTTCTCGGGAACCCACATCCGCTAATGTAGGTCCTATTATTATACTGAAAAACATAGTAAAGTACAAGTATTTTCAGTTTGGAACCCATAACTAAATGATTGTATGGTTTAATGGCAAAGAGGGGAAATCTGAGGCTCTAATCATGCAACAGTATGTGGGAGCTATTCCCGCTGGACTCATTTTTTAAGTTCAGTTTTGCTTCTTTTTATTTTTTTCCAGCAAAACGCAAGCACACCTGTAACTCAAACCCACATTTTTCTCTTTTATCTTTTGGTTTGCCCCTCATTTCCTTTGTTAATCTGCTTTTGATTTTTTGACGTTACACTGGGCATATTGTTGTTGTTGTTGTTGTTGTTGTTGTAATTTATTTTTTTGAGAACCCACAATCTTAAAATCCTGGATCCGCCTCTGTACGCATAAACAATCAGACATAAACATGACAAAGGATGCTTTGTTTTGGTAATAAAAAATTATAACAAATAGAAGAAATAATGATTTGAATGGTATGTCTAGATATAATAATCTATGGTAAAAGAGAAGATTCCATCAAAACAAATTAACAATTAACATTTTGTTGCAGTTCATATTTTTTGAATAAACAGTTAAATAATTAACGAGCACAAAAATTGTGAAGAATCAGAGTGGCGCAGCGGAAGCGTGGTGGGCCCATAACCCACAGGTCCCAGGATCGAAACCTGGCTCTGATATGTGCAGAGTAGGCTTCTACAAAATTGTCCAATATTTTTGTGTTCTTCTCTCTCTTCTCTCATTTTATTTACCATGTATTTATAAGTGGTAACTCAAATTTGTTTTCAAGTTCCAAATCACATTTTAACTCGAAGAATCTCCTGTCATTTCCACTAAAAGAATGGGAGAAAAAAAAGACTTGAATCATTAATTGACTTAAATCATTTTATGACTCATTTGTCATTTCTTAGACAGAAGCTCATACATTGAGAAAGACACCACCCTCCAAGTCTAATTAGTTTACCGATAGCATATACGTATCGTGAGAATGACCGATCATGAATTGTTTTGACGTTTTAAAGACACCTCCAAACAAAGAAAAAAAATCCCCTCCCTCTTACTAAACCAGGGAGAGCCTCAAGTAGTTTACCGGATTAATTGAGTTGTTGTGACAATACCTTGAATATCGGAAAAGACTTCTCATCATCACGAGACTGATTGGATCTGTCGTAGACACTTGAGTGATCTTCACAAGGTAAGTAAAATAAAAGATCAAGAGGCGCTGCAAACGAGCAGAGATTTGTTTTTCTAGTCTCACAATCTACACTACCTTTTATCTCTTTCTCCTGATTCCTCAAGGAGAGAAGACAAAACACATATTCAACTTAAACATATAAGAAATAACCGTAACAGAATCTGTTTCAATTTTAGGATAACAAAGAACATAAAGGAGGAAGATCCCAAAGAGATAAATCAGCAGGATCATGAACAGTCTCCATATATTCTTGTACACCATTCACAGCATAAAGTGATGCTGATATCTGTCTTTCTACTTTCATCCTCTCAAATTCTGTATATCCCATTTCACGTGAACTCTCACCCGAAATGGGAAAATCTAACAATTCTTGAGCAAATTCAAAGCCCCATGACACTTCAGGCTGTGAAGAACACAAACTCATATCGAATCCATCTGAGCAATTTATCATATCAGGCTTATATAAGTTTTTTTCAGCCTGAGATAAACTTTCATATAGCCGACCCCAACTTGTTTGGGACTCAGGCGTAGTAGCAGCAGTAGTTGTAGGCTTATATAAGTTGTCAAATAGTTGGTTTTCTTGTATTATCTCACCATAAGAAGAATAAAGTACTTTTTCATAAACCTTTAAATTCCCTTCAAGAAGATGACTTTCTTGAATTTTCTCACTAGAAGCTGAATCAACTACACTAATTGGATTTGAGCTATTGCTGCTGATGTTACTAGTACTTCTACTAGTAAAAACAGAGTTCCTCTGTTTGTTCTGTTTTGCAATTTTCTTACTATCAAGAAGATTTTTGATCCTGTAAGCAAGTTGAGAATCTGTAGAAACACGAGTAGTAACAAAGTTTGTTCGTGTGTTTGATCCGCGAAGGAGACAAGCAGCTTGATCGTAAGCACGAGCAGCTTCCTCAGCAGTTTCGAAAGTTCCAAGCCACATTCTTATCTTCTTATGTGTTGTGTCTTTAATTTCAGCTATCCATTTCCCTGAAGACCTTTGCCTTACACCAACAAACTTGTTACTACTACTACTACTACTTTTGCTTCTTTTTCTCCCCTTGAATTTGGTTACTTTCTTCATTGAGATTGGTTCTTTATGATGATGTGTTTGAAAGTTGATTTCCATTGGAACAAAAGTGTATGTAAAAGAAGAGGCAAGTAGGAGTTCTGAGGCTATTTAGTTTATGCTAAAGGTTATGTAGAAAGTTGCCTATGACTTTGTTTTGGTTGTTGTTGTTGTGGCTATGTTTATATATAGAGGTCTTTTTAAATTATTGGGTTCTAAATTAATAATCTATACATATTCAATGGATTTTCACGACAAATACAATGTTTTAACTAAAGTTGTTGAGTTAGACCGAATCCATAACCGACACGGTACCTCCGCTCGTGTTTATATAATGAAGCTTTGAGATATGAAGGAACCTCTCGGGTTCAAATTTGGATTAGTCAGGCCAATGAATATCGGACGGTTATACTAAAAAAAAAGGCTTTGGTCAAATTTGAATTAGTCAAACCACTGAATACCGTATGGTTATTATACTAAAAAAGGAAGCTTTGAGACATCTATAGTTCATATTTCTGAAGTTGAGTTGTTGTCTCAATTTATGTTGTTTTCTTTTGTTTGTTTTGTATTAGGTAATATTGTTCCCTTTTCTTCTTTGCAAATTGAAAATATATTATTATATCATGATGGTTTCGTTGGTTTATCATAGTTGGACTTGGTAAAAGGTGAACATTATTTAAGATCAATCAAACAATGAGAGGAAAACTGCAAAGGATATGGAAATACTGCCACTTGGAGGAAAAAGAGAGCTTCTTAAATAATCCAAATAACAAGGGGTTAAAATTCATTTAGAGAAAATTCCTTAATTAATTAATGCAAATATAACGACCTAGCCATTGTATCATATCGTGCACGCTGCTCTTGCTACATGACCAAAAATAGAAAATGATCTATTTGTAATAAATTCAAATATTCCAATTTCCATCTAACATTTTTTTGTCAAAAAACACCAAATTTGTACTTTTGGTTGGAAATAGAAAACTACGGGAACTTCAAATTGAGTGATAAAGACAGGAAGACAACTAATATGAAGAGTGGAAATTGATAATGAGATGCCAATTATATCAGAGTTTAAGTTCTATATATTATCTATGTAAATTTCTTATATGATTAGATCATTTATAAGAAAATTACAAGTAAATTCTTGTAATAAAATATTAATTGATAATTTGAAAAAAAAAAAAAAAATTAACCTCCTATAGGCTATACAGGTTAAAATACATTGATGTACTCCGTAATTAAGAAGATTAATGTCTTTTCAAGTATTATCATTCTATAGTTTTTTCTATATAATTAAACCTTATTGTAGTTGCTTTAGGATTAGGTTTGCTAAAGCTGCTATCTTTGACTGTTTTCTTGAAGTTGACCTCAACTTTCTGCTTCACTCATTCGTTTGCTTGTTTAATGAACGAGTGGATGTCCATTAGACAATGCTAACATCATGCTAATTTAGTCGACACAGCTAATTATCTTTTTGTGAAATTGAAGATCTTACGTTTGATTTTTGTTCTGTAATTCACTATGCAAGTGAAACAAGGTTTCTAGCGGAATTAACAGGCTTAGTATATAATAAATGAACTTATGAAGAAAAAGGCAAGTGTGTAATTCTTCCTTCGTGGAGACAAAGTCATCCCTCCAACACCGAACCCTCAGTTCAAAGATCTTACCCAACATGTTCATAACAAAATATGCAGTGAAAAATACGGTCATGCTGCAACTTATACAAATATGCATGGGAAAAGGCAGTTCCTTATATTTTGGCAGAATCAAAAGCCATATATGGAAACATCATTTATAGCAAGGATTAAATCTTAATTGTAGTTAAGACATTTACATATCAATTAATAAGTAACAAGCTATATCAAAAAAAGAAGTATACGCTGATTAGACCCCATTAAAAATAATGCACAAGTTGCTCAACATTTCTCCACAGTTGAGTGTAGAACTATTACTATTTTAGCATCTAAAGCAAAACCAAACATATCAACTAAAAGACTAAGAACCCACGGTAAAGGAACTTCAAAATTTAACATCTATAACAAAATTCCAAGCATATAAAGTTGTAACAAGGTGAAAAATCCAAGAAATTAAATCCATAAGGAACAGCAAATACTGATAATCAGATCCTTTAATTTCCATTCCATCCTACAGTACTACATGAAAACAGAAATGAGAAAACAGCATAACCCAAAACTCTCTTGTAAAAGGTGCTCCAATAACAAATCTCTTAACGATTGGCCTTGGCAACCCTTTCAATCTCATCCTTCTTCTTAATGGCATAGCTGCAAAAACAAAAATCATCCAGTAGTAAGCAATAAAGTTGCAAATATCGATAGAATAGATTTGGAAAAGAAAAGCACCAATCAAGTAAACTTTATCATATATATATATATATATATATATATATATATATATATATATATATATATATGCATGTGATTTTCTAAGATCAGCTAACACTGCATCTCCAGCATTTTACCTATTTGAAGAACCTTTGGCAGCATTGATTAGTTCATCTGCAAGGCACTCAGCTATGGTCTTGATGTTCCTGAAAGCACTCTCACGTGCACCAGTTGTCAGCAAATAAATTGCCTGGTTAACACGGCGAAGTGGAGAAATATCAACGGCCTGACGTCTGACAACACCAGCTGAACCAATACGAGTAGCATCTTCTCTTGGCCCACTACATGATTAAATGGAGAAGACAAAGCTATCAGTGAACAGATATAGTAGGGATTTAGACAATATTTGGTTAAAGTTGGAAAAGAAAAGAATTTGAAATTGAAGTATTCAAAAGATGAAGTCTTAAGCTTCACCTGGAAAAAAGGATTTTTCACCAGCATTTTGGATACTGAAGATTAGTATTTGCAAAAATACACCAAATTTTGCAAATAGTGCACAAAGATTTTATTCCAAAACAAGCCCATATAGTTAACCCATTTGAAACAAGTAAAAGAATGGATTATTTGGCAAGAAAAGAACCAAGAAATTATAATCAGAGTAGCCTAATCCACCACCATGCTGCCTTGCCCAAAAAACTACTTTGATGGGTAGTGAACAACTTAATCAAGACAGACAACAGTAACCATTCTTAAAGAAAATGAATTAAGCGTTCATAATCTATGCGCACCTGTTGATAACAGCATCAACAATGACTTGAATTGGGTTTTGGTCAGTCAGCAAATGAATGATCTCCATCGCATGCTTAATGATGCGAACAGCCATTAGCTTCTTTCCATTGTTCCTTCCATGCATCATAAGAGAGTTTGTGAGCCTCTCAACAATTGGGCACTGGGCCTTCCTGAAACGCTTGGCCTGGTACCTACCAGCCGTGTGAGGCATGTAAACTGGATGCTTGTTAGCAGTTGCTGTGATGTAATCCTCAACAGACATGTCATTGACCTTCACCAGAAAGTAGATCATCGTTATTGACAGATCTTTCAAATTGTACTCAAGATCAGTTTTCAGTCTTGCTTATAGAGCTTTAAAATAATACTCACGTAAAAAGGCAAGAAGCAGAAGGAATAAGTTTAAGTCTTGCTAATAGAGCTTAAAAATAATACTAAAGTAAAAAGGCAGAAGCAGAAGGAATAATTTTTAGTCTTGCTTATAGAGCTTAAAATAATACTCAAGTAAAAAGGCCAAGGAATAAGTTTCAGTCTTGCTTATAGAGCTTAAAATAATACTTGAGTAAGAAGGCAGAAACATAAGAAGCATTCCCCCTGGATGTTATTGAGAATAAAATTGCCCACTTTTACTGGGTAACAACACCAATTACCAGAAAAAGATCCATAGGTGATACCACTTTGCTAAGGTCAATGTTAAGCCATGTTAGAAAGTGTACTTTAAGTGCAATGTTCACTCGAGTCTTTTAGCTTTGTAACAGATTTATATGGGGGGCAGCCCGCTGCACAAAGCATCTTTACTAGGGTTCAGGAGGGGGCTCCTCAAGGGGTGTGATGTAAATCTAGATTGTTACAGATTTTTATATACCAGTAAAAAAAGTAGAGAACTTCTAGTGCTAAAAGGAGTAACATAGTCTGTGAAGATTCATATAGCCAGCCCAACTGCTTGGGCACCTGCCACATTACTGTCCTACAACTGCCCTTTTTATCCTAGCCCTTAAGGGTTGAAAAAACAGTTCAATATTTTTGTTCATGGGAAGTCCATAATAATTTCCAAGCAACATCAACTAGATTAGTTCATTCTTCAAGCTACGAGTTGCAGATTCTTCGTATACCATTTATAGACATGTCACTTATAGACATGTCACTTTGGAAAAAAAACCCTTTTTAGCAACATCAGTATCTTAATGCTGGTTTTTTAACCCTAGCCCTTTGATTTGAAAAAATCACTTTTCAGATTTTTCAAAATCAATACTATACTAAGCTTCATCAACTGGATTAGTTTATTCTTCCGATTTCAAATTTTAGATACTCAGATGTTACAAGTTGCAATCCTATCCATACAAAAAAAAACACAAAATGAAGCAAATTAGTTTTTATTCTATTAAAACAAAGAGCTATTAGCAGCTATAAACATGTAACTGCGAAACAAAAAAAGGACGTTTTCCTTTTGGAGTTCAAGGAAAGTCTATACAACTTCCTAATCTACATCAACTAGATTAGTATATCCTTCGAATTTCAAAATTTAGATATTCAGGTTCTACAAGTTGCAATTTTCTTCATACAAAAAAAAAACACAAAATGAGCAAATTAGTTTTATTATAGTAAATAGACATATAAATCTAAAAGGATTAGTTTACAAACTATTCATCCATGGAACAAATATACGAATTACCAAACTACATCAACTAGATTAGTACATTCTTCGAATTTCAAAATTTAGATATTCAGATGCTACAACTTACACTCTTCTTCGTATTAAAAAAAAACAGAAAACAATGAAATTTAACAAGATTTAGCAGTTATAACAACCTATACATATAATATTGGTAAATATACAGCCTATACTTGTGCAGTGTTTTAAAACTAGATAGTAAAAACACGCAAAACAAAGCATTTTAACAGCTATAACTGCGGAAAAATAAACAAACTACCAAGCTAAATCAACTAGATTAGTATCTCCTTCAAATTTCTCAATTTAGATAGTTAAAAAACACAAAACAAATTAATTTAGCAGTTATAACAACAACAATAAACATATAACAGTTAAAAAAAGAAAAGTTAAGTATACCTGAACATCATCATAAGACCAGCGATTGAAAAGCATAACATCACTATGAATCTTATTCTCATCCTTTCCATCTACTGCTACTGCTGTTGGCGCTACTGCTGCTACTACACCTGCGTCCATTTCTTCTTCTTCTTCTTTGATTCACCTGTTTAAAATAAACCTAAAAACTTATAAACACAAATGCAATTTTGTATGAATTTGAGATTTCATTTGTGTGTATAGAGATATAGAGAGAGAGAGAGCGGCTTACCGAGAAGAGTTCTCTCTGCTGTGTGAGTGCTGCTGTGAATGAGAGAAGTGATAGAAACCCTAGAGATTTTATAATGTAGGGTTAAGTGTGTTAGGGCCTCGGCCCATTAAATATTGGGTTGAAACTTATGTCAGGCCCAAATCCAATATTCAACTCAAGAAATTGCACGGTTTTCCTTCTATTTTTTGCGCGGATTGCCTTCTTTATTTGGGGTGGTCTTTAATTTTTTTTTCGTTCAAATTGGTGGTCTTTTAAGTTTTTCCGTACGCCTAATACCCCAAAATTATGAGTTCGAAACTCAACTTAGTTTAAAAAAAAAAATTGCAAGGCAAAATTTTGCTTCAATTTTGCAAAATTCTGCATTCGAATTCAAATTCTATCTTGCGATTTTTTTTAAAATTTTTGACTGAGAGGGTTTTCGAACCCGAAACCATAAAGATCACCAATTTGAGGGGCAAAAATTAAAGACCACCCCCAGCGAAGGACAATCCTGCAAATTCTTTCAAATCGGGTTGTCTTTAACTTTTGTCCTTCGATTGCACTGATCTTTAATTTTTTTCCTTTAATAATTGGATATAAATTCCTTAAGAGCAAGGTATAACTTATGAGATATTATGACGCAAAAATATAAAGTTATATTTCGAAAAGAATTTACTTATTAGAGAGACAAAAATAAAAAAATCAGCACGAATTAGGGGAAACGGTGCAAATGATCCCTTGTAGAAGGGGTGTTAAAGGGTCATTTGGACCTTTGACCCTATGTTGTGCTGGTCTTTAATTTTGGTCCTCAAAGGCACATAATTTTTTCGCGAGGCATAAATTTATATTTTTGTATTATAATATTAACTCACCGCACGGCATAAGTTTTATGATTGAAGGACTAAATTTAAAGACTGGCCCATTGAAGGGAAACCGTGCAATTTCTTCTTTGTAACTGGATAGGAGTTAAATTATTCATGCATAAGTAATATCATGTTTAGTAGTATTCTTTTCCTATGTATAAAATTCAACACACCTAATACGGTGTTTGATTTGTAATTAAAACTCACATAATTAATACATGTATAAGTTACGAAAGAATCTATATATTAGTTTATGCAGGATAGAAGATGAAATAACTAATAAATGAATAACTAAATCATGCATAATTAATCTCTACATAAAATAATATATAAATTCTCTCATAACTAAATCCATTAATTATTAATACCTGTATAACTCTAACCAATTACCAAACGATCACTTACTGTTGAGGCCTGCGTTGGGCCATAACAATGACGAGCACAGCGTAATTGAGATTTATTCAAGATTTCGGATAATTTTAATTAGATAAATAAACAATTACGAATGATCACACAAGAATAGGTTGGATGAATCCAAAAAATATAATTAAGCTAACATGAACGAACTAACAAGGAAACTATAAAGATTTTAAATATTCTAATCTCATTTTGTATTGTCGTTTTACTTTAAAATTTTGACAAGCAAGTTGAAAATTTTTAGCCCCATTTGTCGAAAGTTAATGTTATGTTTAGACATTATCTCAAAGCAATGTTTGTTTATCAAACTGAAATGTTTGTTTATCAAACTGACTCTTCGACTTCAAAATTGAAATATGAAATTTGGATACTATTGTCGAAAAAGCAATTTTGCAAACTTCAATTGTATTTACATGTACAAGCACAATTAAACATTAAATACTATTTTTTGCAACTATCAGCTAATTATCTCCAAACAACAATAACAACATTCCCAGTGTAATTCCACAAGTGGGTTTGGAGAGGTTAGAGGATACGTAGACCTTACCCTTAACATAGGAGATAGGGAGGCTATCTCCGAAAGACAATCCGCTCAAGAGAAAGCAAGACAAAAGGTTAGATAAGGATTGAAAAAAAGTAAATAAGCCCTGACAAAATATTATAGATAAACACTACGAAGCAAAGTAATAGTAAATGCAGCAAACTTATACGATAATCAAAGTACCAAAGATAGTAGATAGTAACATGAAATCGAAGTATAAGAAACTACAAAGGTAACACTACGCCTACTAATATGGAAGAACACACGAGACACGCTCTACTACCTACTAACCTTTCATCCTATTCCGTGTCCTCTATAACCTCCTATCTAAGGTCATGTCCTCGGTAAGCTGTAATTGCACCATGTCATGCCTGCTCACTTCTCCCCAATACTTCTTCAGCCTACCTCTCCCTCTTGAAACCATCCATTGCCAATCTCTCACACTTCCACACTGGGGTCTCCATGCCTCTCCTCTGGACATGCCCGAACCATCTCAACCTCGCTTCCCGCATCTTATCCACCACAGAGGCTACTCCCACAATATCCCGGATAACTTTATTTCAAATTCTATCCTTCATAGTTTGCCCACATCATAGTTTGCCCACACATCTATCTCAACATCCTCATTTCCGCCACATTCATCTTCTGTACGGGAGATTTCTTGACTGGCCAACACTCCGACCCATATGACAGAGTAGGTCTAACTACCGCTCTGTAGAACTTGCCTTTAAGTTTTGGCAGCACCTTTTTATCGCACAAAACTCCAGAGGCGAGCCTCCATTTCATCTACCCCGTCCCAATATGATGAGTGACATCATCATCAATCTCCCCATTTCCTTGAATAATGGACCCAAGGTACTAAAAACTCCCTCGCTTTTGGATGGCATGTGTCTCAAGCATCACTTCCACGCCCTCATCATGCGCTACATCACTGAACTTGCATTCCAAGTATTCCGTCTTGGTTCTGCTCAACTTGAACCATTTGAACTCCAAATTCTATCTCCAAACCTCTAGCTTAGCATTAATTCCATCGCGAGTCTCTTCAATCAAAACTATGTCGTCCGCAAATAACATGTGATTTTGTTTCTATTATTATATGTTTTTTACCATGTGTATATATGCAATCGTTATATTGACAACATATGCGCACCTCAACTAGTGTCAGTCATGTTTAAATTCCATTCCCTATTCGCGAATGAATTGCTGTTTGTAATGGGCGTTGCTTTCGGAAATATTGAACTCTTCATTGAATTTATATGGCTTCCAAGTCGTAATGCCCCTGCTATACTCTTTTATTACTGAAGAATGCAAAAGTAAAATGACATATAATCATACTATTCTCATAGTAATATCATATTTAACACTTTTTCTACTAGCAGTTTCTAAATTATTGCCAAGGGACAAAAACTTTAAGTGCTGTATGTAAATAAATAACAAAAAGGAAAAAGTACATCAAATTTCTTATCTATTAGATTTTACAGAATAAAAATAAATCCAACATATAGAATATGCAAGTATATATGTATCCCTAGTCACAAATGTTATGCCTTTGATTCATCAAAATATCTTTTTTGGGTACAATCCTTCCGTATCAGAGTACCCCCACAGTTCGTATTTCAAGAAGGCTCTATTTATTCAAAACCAGCCTGTTCGAATAGAGAATTCAGATACATGAAAGAAGAAACCAATTGACTCTGAAAAGAACCAATATAACCAAAATCACAGACTAGGAAGGAGAACAGATTCAAAATGATAGATGGATGTCCATCACACACGAACAAATAAGAACCATTAAGTATTGCCGTCAGCCGTCGACACAGAGCTAGTAAAATAATATCATAAAACTATTCCAAATGGGAGTGCACCAAAATTACACGACTATCATGGTTAAAACCATGACCAAAATTGATATGTCCAAACTTACGAGTCTAAGCAAACAAAACCGAAGAAAAAAAGGGACTAAATTCCAGCCAGTATTGAAGTATCCAAGGGAAGTTCAATGTGGCATTCATTACTATGCGCTCAGCGCAATCTCCTGGCCTCCCTCTCAGACTCCAACAGTGTAAGAACATCACCCTCTCTGACTGGTCCCTTGACATTTCTCATGATAAACCTGTTCTGGTCGTCAAGAAACTTGACTCTCACTTGAGTCACCTGTCCTCTGGATCCGGTACGACCCATGACTTTCACCACAACGGCATGCTTGGTTGCGGATTCCATTCTGCAAATGCAGAATATATTTGTTAGAAACCATAATGGATGACAACTTCGAGAGGGGTCAAATGAAACCAAAAGAAACTAGCATTCTATTACCTTTGAAACCAATAATACTAAAGAACATTCAATATTCCCCCAAAAAAAAAATTCCAACATTTTAACCTATTAAAGCATTTGTACAGATCCATGATCTAAATTTGTGTGTTCATAATGTCACTGCACCTATTGCACTTCCGCAACAACAGGTGTGGGACATAGTTTAAACTTTAAACATATACATTACAAAAGTTTAAAACAAATGCCAACATATTTTATCCTATAACAGACATAACATAAGTGAATGACAGAGAAATAAGCATTGGAAGTAACTAGACAGGATAGTAGCTTAGCAGCTTCGATTATTGCAGGTTCACATATCCTTTTTTTTAAAAAACAGGTATAACATTTTGCAGGGTCACATATCTTTCCTGACCAAAAGCAGTGATATGACCGGAATAGGGCTGAGACAGTATCAACTCTACAAGCTTATGTTTCTTAGTTCTGCATGCTCCTTCCTAATGTACCTCCTCGTGATCAGTTTGTTGTGAACAATTTGTGTATGCAAGAATGGAATTTTTTCCGTAGGATAATTATTTCTTTCTCCCCCTTTTCTTTTTTTGACAAGGAACTAATTTAATGGATAATAATGTAGTTCCCCAACGTCCAAATACACCACGAAAGGAGCAAAGGATAGCGAGAGGAACAATCTTTCTAGCTTCACTTGTAAAGTGACACACCACAAAGTGTGACCCAAAAGAATTTAGCAAAGCATTAACGTAATCTTTTCTAATAACATAGTGAGAAAATCATACAATGTAATACATGTCGGTATAAGCTTCACAATACTACGCTGATCTACATAGCTCAGAAATGGTCTAATTTCGTTTACGCAGTGTTAATAACTCAATATTATATTGGTAGTTAGTTAGACCCTTATTTGTTACTCCTAGTAGTTAATTACAGAGTAAGGTTAGATTGGAGACACATCCTCACTACTTCGTTTTTTTTCTTATGCTCTATATACATTCTGGGGTAGCATGTAAATGTAAGACTGTTGAATGAAAAGTCTTATTTCTCTCCCTCTCTCTCTCTCTCTCTATATATATATATATATATATATAAAATCCCTCATCTCAATTTGTGTGGCCCCTTGCGGATTTTCAGATTCAAACAAGTATTTCTTTGACCGCACTTTTTTCATATATCTATTAAATATTTTGAATTATCAATTATTGTGACTTATAGTACTTTAAACCTAGTTTCCAAATATGTAACTTTTATTTAATAAACTTAGAGATTCCATACCCGAATTCACGGTATGGAATGAACCTGTATTGACTCTCGACATCCAAATTGTGGAGCTCAACTTTCCTTACATAAAAGTGGTATATAACGTAAAGATTTCACCTTTAATCATACAGAGACATTCTTTCTTCTTCTTCTTCTTTTTTTTTTTTTTTTTTTTTTTTTTTTTTAACAAGGCAGAGAAATTCTTATTTTCAATCAAACGTTTAAGACACTAATGACCACAAAATTTAAGGAACTAACCCTAAACAATGAGATAATGCAAATAAAACAGAACAATAAATTTAACACACAAACTTTGTACAAAAAAAAAAAAAAAGGCACGTGTTTTTCATTACCTATTTATCAACAGGCAACATTCAATTAAAAAAAACAATAACAAATCAGGACTTAAGGAATTCTTAATACATCCATTATTAAATCAATCAACACAAATCTAAGCTAAGCTAAATGATAGAATTAGAGCAAAAGAAGAACAATTAATTTAACACAACATTGAAATACGTGACGGCTTACCTTTCGGTGAGAAGAGAGGTTGCTTGTTGTATAGAAAATGGAGATTGTTAAAACCCTAGAAATGTTTATAGTAGGGTTCCGTGGCTATAATGAGATAGAGCTCTCGGCCCAGTAAAGATTGGGCTCTTTTAGTAGATATGACTGTATCTTTAGGCCCAAATCCAACATTCAAATTTATTGGGGCAATTTGCACGATTGACCTTATTCGGTGGTGGTCTTTAATTTTTGGCTTTCGCTAAAAACCCCTTGGCTCCGGGTTCAAATTCCCGCTCAATCAAATTTTATTTTAAAAAAATCGCAAAGTAAAATTTGGATTTGCAAGGCAGAATTTTACCTGATAAGGTAGAGTTTTGCCTTCAGCCAGCATAAGGGAAAACTCTACCTTAAGGTAGATGTTTACATCAAGACAATTTTTTTTTTTAACTCAGTTGAAATTTTGCAGAACTCTGTCTTTAAGGCCTAACTTTTGCCCGAATAGGCCTAATTTTGCTACAAAACTCTGTCTTGTGAGTTATTTTTTTTACTAAGCGGGAATTTGAACCCCAAACCTCATGGTATTAGGTGAAGGCCAAAAATTAAAGACCAACAATTTGAGGGACAAAAATTAAAGACCAGTACCTTTGAAGGACAATCCGCACAAAAAAAATGAATTTATTGTTATAGTAGAACGTCAAATTTCTAAACAAATAGTCAACTTAATTTACTATTTATTTCTCTAGTAGGTATGCATAATTATATACTGATTATACACTGTCATACATATATTATACATGTATTTTATATTCACCGAATATTTTAATTTAAGCAGTTGAGGCGCTTATTTAGATTATTTCTTCTAAATCCTGATAAGATTTTTTGAGAGTTCCTTTCAAAGTCTGTTGAATAACCTTTTTCAATTATGTCATTTTACCAAACGTATTAAATAATGATCTAATGAATCCCTTTTCTCGCTATCAATAACTTTTTGAAGATCCCATTTTTCTTTTTCAGAAGCTCAGTATTTAATATTCGAAATTGAGTAATTTAACTAGAAAAATAACCAACAGCAGCAGCACATCCAGTGTAATCCCACAAAGAGAGGGTTTGGGGAGGGTTAAGTGTACACAGACGTTACCCTTACCTTGAAAGGTAGAGAAGTTGTTTCTGAAAGATCCTCGCCTCAATTACAGAAATAATCAAATGTGAAGATAATAAAAAATGAATTGGTTAGATGAACCTAGAGATGTATGGTTTAAATTGATAGTGAACTTAAAACTAACAAGTTTCAATATAGAAGAATATATTTATCGTGTTCATGGTTCATTGTTCCTCTAAAAAAGTCACAAAATATTGGATTAAGAAAATGTCACAAAACATTTTGAATGATATACTTTAGCTCAATTTGACTTCATCTGTTCACTGTTATATGTTCAATTTCCATATTCTAGAGTGCAATTAAAGTTGGTAAAGCGCAATTTGCTTTTGGAAATATTGAAGTTTGGTTCAACAATTATTTTTCTGTATAACCATTCAATATCCAATACTCACAAGCTCATCAATCTTTAGGAAGCTCTCTTTACTGAAACCAAACAGTTTGAAAACCGTGGCGTCTGGACTACCTTCCGCTCACCTCGACTAATTCCGGAATACCTATCACCTCCCACCAACAATAGATACCACATAACTCTATCCACAAAAGCTACGACAAATGAAAAGAAATCACTTAAAGTTTGAACCTAAGACCTCCTAATTCACAACCCACTTCCACATCCTTAGATGCAAAAACAAACAGTTTGAATAATTGCTCGAGGCATTATGGACTACTAACACTCACTCTTGTCAAGAACAAAAGAAGCAGCAACAGAAAACTAACACAGGACAGAACCAATATAACCAAAATCACAGATTAGGAACAATGGAGAAAAGATTCAAGATGATAGATGGATGGTCATCCAACACACTAAAACTAATCAGAACCATTAGCTACTGCCAATTATGCAAAGCTACCAACTATTAATCATAAACAATTCCAATACTTCGAAGTGCACCAAAATTACATGAATCATGGTTAACACCTCAAAATCGACATGTCCAAACTTACTCGTCTAAGCAAATAAAACTGAAGACTATTAAATAGGGAATAAATCCCAGCCAGTATCAAAGTATTCGAGGCATTTTGATGTGGCATTCATAATTATGCACTCAGCGCAATCTCCTGGCCTCTCTCTCAGATTCCAACAGTGTGAGAACATCACCCTCTCTGACCGGTCCCTTGACATTTCTCATAATAAACCTGTTCTGGTCGTCAAGAAACTTAACTCTCACCTGAGTCACCTGCCCTCGGGATCCGGTACGACCCATGACTTTCACCACAACAGCGTGCTTGGTTGCAGATTCCATTCTGCAAATGCAGGATATATTTGTAAGAAACCAAATGAAAGAAGAGCAGGCCAAAGCCAAACAAACCACACCAGCACCTAGCATTATATTAACTTAAGAAACCAATAATACTCTAAAGAACATTCAATATTCAAAAGAAACATACTCCAACATGTTCACCTATTAAATCATTTGATCAGATCCATGATCTAAATTAGTGCGTTTATAACATCTCTGCATCTGTTACACCTCGGTGACAACAGATGTAGGGCTTGGTTAACATATACTATACAAATTACAAAATTTCAACTATCCGTCACACTGTTTAATGCTATAGCAAAGAGACATAGCATATGTCAATGACATAGAAAAATATGCATTGGAGGTAACTAAGACACCAACAAACAGTAACTTAGCAGCTTCCACTATTGCAGGTTCACGTATCTTTTCCAACCCTTCACAATAGTATGCTGATCTTTATAGCTCAGAAATGGAGTATCTTTCATTTTAGCGTCACTATGTATTGTTAGTTCAGTTAGACCCTTATTTGTTAGATAATTACATAGTAAGGTTAGCTATGTAATCATATCCCCCCCCCACCAAAACCCCTACCCCCCAACCCCAAATTTCTTCTCTGTGAAAATCTAACATTGTTGAGCTCACTGGAGCTCGACTTTGTTTACATACAAAGAGGTATGTAAACAGTAAGGGACCCATACCGTTCGAGGCTATGTTGACGGGTGCGTATCGGATCCTCCAAAAGTAGTGCATTTTTGGAGGATCCGATACGGGTGGTCAACCTTTTTGGAGAGTCCAGGCAACATAGCAATGAATTACTCCCTCCGTCCCAAAATAAATGTTGTTTTAGCAAAAGAAAAATTGTCCCAAAATAATTGTTGATTTAGGAATTCAAGACAATAATTAGTAATTGCTTCCAACTATACCCTTATATATAAACATTATTTCTTCTTAATAGTGCTCAATTCTCAAAAAACATCTAAATAAATAGGGGCAAATAAAAGGTAACTTGTATTTATTGTTTTCCTTAATAAGCATGAAAAGAGCTAAAACGACAATTATTTTGGACGGAGGGAGTAATTCAACTAAAACAAAACAATGGCTTTGATACACATGTTACCTTCTTCTCAAATTGATCCAAAAAAGTTAACTTTTGCAGAAAAAACACCTTTTCTCAAATACCCATTTCATCAACAGGCAACATTCAATTAGAAAAAAAAAAAAAGGAATAACAAATCAAGATTTCTCACAAACAAGTGATATTATAAACATCCATTATTAAATCAATCAACACAAATTTAAGTTGAGCTAAAATATTGAATCGTATTAATTAAATTAGAGCAAAAGAACGACAATAATTTAAAACAAAAATCAAAACAAAATTTACTTACCTTGAAAGAGCGAGTATAAAGCTATGACGGCTAAAGAAAAGCTCTCACAACGCTTAATGTACTTTGCAGCAAAAACCCTAAAGAGTATGTATATATATTGAAGCTTCTTGAAATTACTTTTGTATCCCTAGTCATAGTCAATGCTGGAGATTAATTAATTAAGTGGTCATTTGGTTTGCCGACTAAATTATACTGAGATTATAATCTTCGCACTAATTTATAATCTCAAGTTTGATGGGATAAAGTGGATATATAGAATTAAGTCTGGGATATTGTGTTTGGTTGACGGATAAATTTATAAGTCAACCAAACACAGCATAAATTTGATCTAAACTTAATATTGGATATTCCATCTTATCCTGCAAACCAAACGGCCGCTAAGGATATAGCTACAGGCGTTAGAATATAATGCAAATAAATAAAAATGCTAAAAAAATATATCAGTTATAAATTATATCAAATTGGATAATTATGCTTAAATACAATCAAATTTCTCTATAATAACATTATTTGTTAAGATAACTTTTATTATTATATTGAAGAGACAAAATAATTAACGTAGAAATTAGTTCTAAAGAATACTTGACTTTTATAATGAAATGTTTTTATAAAGGATCGTTGTTATAAAGATGTCTGATGGTATTTGTTTGTGTGTATCATTGTGGTAGGATAGATATGATCTCTTCCCCCTTAAATAGATGTCTTGAGTTCGAGCCCTGCAACGTGAATCTAAATTAGTCGGGGCAAGATGCATGTACAGAACATTGGGTGAATGTTTTTTGGAAAAAAATATGAAAGGAGTGTATAAATCCTCTATTTACTATTTTCGAATATAAAGCTGCATTG
Source organism: Lycium ferocissimum (assembly GCF_029784015.1). NCBI lineage: Eukaryota > Viridiplantae > Streptophyta > Magnoliopsida > Solanales > Solanaceae > Lycium > Lycium ferocissimum. The sequence goes on along the minus strand of NW_026713599.1, from coordinate 34,504 downwards.
TATAATTTTGGTTCCTATCAAAGTGAACTAAATGTAAATACCTAATGAAGAGTGAATGATAGCTTTTTAAATTTGTTGTCACACTAATGTTTGTTTTGTTTCATTTCAATCTATAGTTGGCTATACTTCGAATAGGGTACCCTTTTTTTTTTTCGTAATCCTATTGTCGGGACTAACTTGCACGCACCTCGATTATTTACTATTTTCCGTGCATAGATGCCTGCTAAATTTGTCCATCAAGACTTAGCTCGCATTTGACCATAGATTTTGGGAGCATATTTTGAAGATTTGTTTTCAAATTTTGTTTGGTCATAAAATTTTGATAGATTTTGAAAACAAATATTCAAATCCCAAATTCTGACTTAAACCTATTTTTGGACCAAGATCTATGTTTTGGCCTTTTCAAACCTTTTAAAAACTACCCCAAACTTTTGTATTTTCTAAAAGAATCCATCTGTTTATGACCCAACTAATTCTATCTACCATGTTCCTCCATTAAAGCCGTATCTATCATGTTTCTACAATTACAACCGTTGTGGGAAGATTATATTAAAGAATAACAAGCTACTATTATTGATTTTTTTCTTGCAGGGATGGATCTTTGTATTGTAATTTGAATTGTAGTAGCTATTAAGTGTGTTATGAGCAATTGTTCTTAAACTATCATGTTGTGGCATAATTTTTAATTAGCAAGTATGTATGTTTTGTATGGTTATGTAATCTTGACAGTTTTTAGAACTTATGGGTATAAGTAATGTTTCATGTTTTCCAAAACAAAAAGTGAAATATGTTTTGAAAAATTGTGGCCAACCACATTTTCAAAACTTGAAAAACTTCACCCAAACCAAAATTTTCAAATTCTTTTTTGGAATCTATGGCCAAACGCTAGCTTAGAAAGGCGGGGAGTAATTGAGAACTGAAACATTTGAAGTCTCTAAAATTTCCCAACCAAAAAAGAAGTAGAGTAAGGACAATCAGATTAACACAAGTGAATAAGAGAAATGTAAGTCTGAGCTGAAAAAAAAGATCTTTGACAGACTTTATTTGATCTTTTATTCTAAATAATCTTCAAAAGAATGTGTTAAAAAATAATTACATCTTTCTGTACAAACCTATACAGGTTAAAAAATTCAAGAGGGAAAAAAGAGAGAAACAACCAAAACTGGCTAGCAGAAAATTCCCTATTTTACAACAAAAAAGTATTGTGAGAATAGTTGTTCTCTTCTCTTAAACTACTAATTAATCAACCAAAAATTGCATCTCTTTTTACTGATGGAATATCTGATTCAGAGAATACAACTAGTTCAAAATCAGGCCTTTTGCCTTGATCATGTGCTTCTCTAGAAAATATGGTAGGCGTGTAAGTACGACCGGCAGATTTCGAGGGAGTTGGAAATGCAGTTCTTGGAGATAACTGTACTTGCTCCATAACGCGAAATTGGAGCTCGGATGGATAGTCCCTCATGCATCCGATACGAGGTCCAGCTCCCGTAGTCCATCTACATGCAGACAATTGATGAGCCAAATGATATGACTTAATGCCTATATGTGAATGTATTCTCTTGATTATTTTTTCTTCAGGGACAGGTTCCTTGTTCTCCTCTTCGTTTTCGTGATCGAATAAATTCTTCTTTGAAACTGAAAACTCTGTGTCCGATAAGTACTCATCTGGTGTTTCGTATCCGTCTGCCGGTGTAACCACAGGCTGCACCTGTTGGGTGGTCTCCTTAAACAACTCGACAATGCCCTCCTTTTCTGGTATTTCAACAGCAATTTTGGGTCGTACTCTTCCGCCACAAACATTGTTAGCAGAATCAATCTTCTTCGTGTCCGATCTTTTGAGGTTGCTCTCTGCGCTGGATTCACTGAAATCCGGGGCTGATAAGTTATTACGTATGTTTGTACTGCATTCCTTCTTGGTAAGGGGCGCTTCCTCCTCATAATTAGTGAATTTCTGCAACATCAGGAGTGAAGTTTAACAACATATCCATAACTCTTGTCACGGAGAGCAAGGCAGTAACAAAGTCGGATTCGAAATTTTAAGGAGTGAGCGAGGAGTATCACTGATCCACTAGTCCTTTGTGACAGTGAACACGAATTTAGCCAGATATATAACTTTTTGGAAAAAAATCAACAAACATAGTCAAACCTCTCTATAACAACGTTGCTTGTTCGGACATTTTTTAAATGTTGTTATAGAGAATATATAATATAACATAACATAAAAGATTGGTTCTACATAAAACATGGCTAGTATAGTGAAATGTTGTTCCAGAGGATGACTGTTATAGAGAGGTCATGACTGCATATTTAGCTCATGACCACCCAACACTTGCATCCACTCTGCGCCATCAAACTTGGATAAGATTTAAAATTGCCTAAAAAGTTCTAATAATGTCAATTCAAAAGATATCAATTTCGTTTGAAATAATAGTTTTCACGTTAAAAGGTCTATCTGTTAGCATATGCTTAAGTGATCCTTTTAAGAGTGGAGATGAGTTACTATACCTGGACAACAGTGACATCAACGTTCTGTTGCCTAAGAAATAACATGAATGCTTCGAAATTCTCTTCTGTAGGGAGGTAATGTCCACTCTGAGGCCAAACCGCCTATTTCATGCAAAAATTTAGATACATCAAACAAGAAGTCGTAGAAAAAAGAAAACGATACAAATTGTTGGCAAAATCGTGGCAGTTTTCTTTACCTTTATAATACCATCTTCTGCTACTAATCTCCCAGCAGACAATGCTGCACCACCTGCCAAGAAACTTGAATGTTGAAATGTGCCTTTTTGCTTCATTCCCACATACAAAATCTTGGACACGCTTAGCACGAAGATCCACTTTGCCTCCGGTGGGCCTCCCCTCGTATCAAGAAGCCTTCTGCTCTGCTTATATAAGAATTTTCCATCTACAATGACAATTTCATATGCCTCCCTCTCTATCTGTATTATTCATAGCTCATGAGTCATTTTGTCCTACTTCATGCAGCCTAGAGTGGTGCAATCTATCTAGAGGTGAAAGTATTTATTCTAAAACTTACCCATAAAGGCTACAAATTGAGTTTCTTACATCAAAATGTACCGTTACTTCTATAAACAAGTTAAAATTGGAGCTATGACATTGCTTCAGAAAACTCCTGCACTTGATACATAATGAATGCAAGCATGCAAAGTACACAGGGGCGGAACTAGAGGCCCGGATACGGTTTCGGTTGAATCAATAGCTTTTGCTCTGACAGTGTCTTTGTGTCAAGAATTTCACTAAATATGCATAAATATTAAGTTTAAACCCCATTTATTGACACTTGAAGTCCTCGTTTTAGAATCCAGAACCTATAAAGTTGAAATCCTGGCTCACCTCTTTAATTACATATGGTCAACCTAAATCTGAGGACTATGGTAACTAAAACCTAGGGAGTCACCTTTGTCATGTGATAACTTTAGAGAAATTTGATGTTCTAAAAGAGAAGATAAAACTCACCGGACCAAGATACTTGATGCATTGTTGTTGAAGTTTTGGTCTAGGGCACCTCTCAAGATTTATTTCTTTACCTTCACCTATGTCCAACCTGTAACGCGACATTCAAGAGGAAAATGTCTCACTATATAGTTTGCTAAATCAATTCTGATGTTTTTTTCCGTTTGCTTGAATTTCTTCCTGATCAAAGAAAAGCTAACCAATAGAAGAAGGGTTGTTTACTGTCAGCTTGGAGCCACTTTGTGTAATAAAATCGAAGATTGTGACCATATCGATGTCGAGGATCAATCTGTTCACCACAGTTCATAAACAACATAAATAAACATCTCACCAAAAAAAATAAAAAAAAAAAAATGAAATTTGGCATTGTTGACCTTGCTTTTGAGAAGGGAACTTACAGCTTCAAGCCAATGCTGCAAAGCAAGCTTACGTGCTTTTCCATCTTTCGATAGACCTTTCCCGACCTACCAACACAAGTAAAATCCTAAAATCAGAACTTAACTAACCAAAAAAAGAACGGAAAAAAGAAGAAGAAAAGAATCTGACAGGGAGTTAGCATATACTCCTGGTCCAATTTATGGAAAAGTTTGGCTAGAACAGAGTTTAAGAACGAACGAAAGACTTTTGAAACTTGTGGTCCAAATATAAGCTATAAATATTTGTGTGGCCATAAATCATCTCATTAAGGGTAAAATGAAAAATTTAAAGTTAAGTTGTTATTAAATATAAAAAGGTGGCATTCTTTTTGGTATCACATAAATCGTTAATCCATGCCTTAGCAGCTCTAGTTAACGCTCGTGACCAGCGCGAAACGGCAGTTTGAGGTTTCTCAGTGTCAAAGAATGATACAGAACTGTGTTTGAGTTCAACAGAGTCCAATAGCTTCCACCTGTAAATTACACCGAAAGTTACATAGTTAAAACTCGAAGCAACATTGCATAACTATGAACTATAACTAGAAACTATAAAGTACTATACCATCTCTGCTCAACTAGAACAGCACAATCAGCTAGCTGTCTTCGCGTACGAAAACTTTTATACGTCTTCTGCAACTTTACAGCAGCCTGATCTCTACGTTTTCCACACCTTGCTGGTAGTGTTCTAGTATCTTTATCAGAGATGTTATGCAATTTCGGAGAAACTTCTGCCCTGTTCCACGGGTTGTCTGATCTAGTGTTCTTCTTATCCTCCTTATCGGAAACAAGAGTCCTCAATGCAATCTTGGCCTCAAATTCCCTCCGTTTATAGGTAAGAGTTCCCTCAAGGATCATATTCCCGGAGCCAAAAGACTTCAAGAGTTTCGACCTTTTAGTAATTTGGTCATTGAAATTCCTGGCCTGTAATGCATTCCTCATGTCGTCGCTTCCTAAACTTAATGTTCTCACCAAATATGATTCAACCCGACTATCCAAATCCTCAAAATTGGCAAATGGACAGGAGAATGTTATCCCCATCTTCCCTGTGAAAAATTTACTACGATGTTATGTGCCAAGTATAAAACCACAATAATTATACAAAATCAAGACAAAAGTATATGATATTAATTCCATCAATAGTTTTCAAAGTTTATGATGCTTTTATGTTGAACAAAACTAACAAGAGAAGCTATTCTCTGTAGTTATATATCAGGACAACCAAAATAGCATTACCAGGAGCCAGATGCTTAAGTTCATTCATATTTATACCCAAAAGGAAAAAACACTACTAAGAAATACAAACAACGACAACGTCTCAGTCCTAAACAAATTGGTCTCAGCTATATTTATAAATCCTCACTGACGATATTTCTCTGTTTAAACATCTCAGGCCAACATCATACAAAACAAAAATAAAAATAAAAAAGTACTCAACATTTTCTATTGGCATAAAAATCTCTGAAAAGGCTAAGAGACATGTAGAAATATAGGACCTAAATTAAACATATGTGACTAAGACATGGTCCCAACAAATTGATATCGCCTTCAAAGATCTTCTTCTTCCATTGTACCCAAACATTTTCAAAGTTACATGAATTCCGAGAGATAGTAGCCTCATAGGTCTTTCGAGAGTACTTCATTCCATATGATTTTAGGTTTAACTCATCCCTTTTTTAACACCTTCATTCACCATGGTTTCACTCCTACTAACTAGTATCTGGAGGTCAACGATAGAACATGACTAAACCATCTGAAGCGACCTTCTCTCATTTTATCCTTGTTATATGCTACCTATAAATGGAAGGAGAAAATATAGAAAAATCTAAATCAGTGGTATTACAATTTGCATGTGATGCTTGGTCCATAGGTTTGATGATCCCCTTGATGAATATACCAGCTTACACCAATCCAAGAATATAACATATTATGTCAACCTTCATATTTTAGTTGGAAAAAAACAACAACAACAACAACAACATATCCAGTGTAATCCCACAAGTGAGTTCTGGGAGGGTAGAGTGTACGTAGACCTTACCTCTACCTTGGGAGGTAGGGACCTAGGTAGAGAGGTTGTTTCCGGTAGATCCTCGGGAAAAATAAAAACAGAACATTATAATATGAAATTACATTAACACACATAAGCAAGATGGTTCTATTCAGCATTTGGTGGTGGTTCTATGCATTCTTAGAAACAACGTGAAAGAATGTTAAAATATACGTAGTTATCTTTTTTACATGTTAAAATATACGTAGTTATCTTTTTTACACGCATCATAATTGAAAAAAATAAGGAAAGACATGAAAAGGGCACAACTATTTACCTTAAACAATACTACAAGAATATCAATTTTGTGAAATTTGAATATTAAAGGTTGAATCTTTCGAAGACAGTGGGAAAAAGGAGAACAAAGAAAAAGAAATGAGAGGAAACCAGAAAGAGAAAGAAAATGTTGGGTTGATGCATAGAGACCAATTTGAGATATACCGCAAAATGTGGGCTTTTAAGGGAAAAGGAAAGAACTTTGGGTTCCTTCGATTCAGAGTTCTAACCAAAGCCAAGTAAATTTCAGTCACTTTCATGTTTACGTCAAGCAAATGAATGCATAATATATATCCGCAAAAAACTTTACCGCATCCAATATTCACGTCACATTGTTGATAACACGACACGTCACTACTAAAAATAAGTGAATTATATTGGCGATGAAAAAAATTCAAGGGTTGTATGTATCCGCTGGAAATATGGGATTTAGATCCAATGGATTAATGTTCGTTGGAAAAGCTTATGACCAGCCAATTTCTGATGGACCTCCCTTGGAATTTCTCATTGGAAATTCGAGCTTTTTTAGTAGTGGTATTTTCACATGCTCTTTTACCACCCAAATGTGGTAATTGATGTTTACTTTCATTTCATTTATAGGAGTAATAACTTAACTATAATAAAATACATTGATTTGGTATAAGTTTTTATCAACATATATTTTTCATAGACATATATATCACTTAACTGAAGTTACATAATATGTGTTCTCACTTTAATTTGTAATTTAAATTGATTGTTTTCATGTAAACATCGAGCACTTATAAGTTTTATCTGCATGCATCGCTATTTGTTTCTTTACGTGTACACTCTATCCTACAAACTCACCAATTTCTACTTAGCTAGCACCCAAAAATATGAGCACTCGTGGTAATTTATGTTAGTTGTTCCTCTATTTATACCGTTACGTACTACAAATGTCAATATAAATATCAAAAGACATCATCTTACCGAGAAAAGTTACATTAGCTGACAAAGTGAGATCGGTTAAGTATTGGTCTCAGTTAAAAATGTGATTTCATGTGTTTATGAAGTGTGTCTAGGTAATCTCTGAGCTATTTGGTTCTACATTGTCGGAGTACAATGTATGCTCATTTTGGTTTGTTTTCAGTAATTTTTCAAGCAAGACATTTTATAAAATAAAGAGGGAAATACCAATGACCTAGCATGGCAAAAATACTATCTGTTGGCATATGGTGCTTAATTATCTGCCTATTTTTCAAGAATGAGGCCTTATAGAATTAGGTAATTAAACTTAAATCATTATGTCTTTCGCTTCTTTTGTCAGCTAATTTAACGAGCAATTGCCTTTACACTTGATGTCGTCCTAATAGCTTGTCCAGTGCCACCAATCTAATAATGTTTTCTCCTAGCCAACTGTACTTGATATAATATCATTCAAGACAAGAAGAGAGCAAGAAGGTAACTTGTAAACTCCTAATCTCCTACCATTATCTCATTTGAAGTAGGCCATGGATATGAGATACGAACGACTAAGAACTCGTGCTTAAAATAAAAGGTACATACTAAATTAGAGTGAATCTATTATGAAAAGAGAGGAATCCTTTGCATTTTTATCTCTCTTAAATCAATCATCAAATTCTTCATCACAATAAGGTTTCAACTAGAAAGTCGTCTCGGAAAATGCATCTCAACTGTTTACGTGAGGATAATTTTGAACTAGCAATCTTTAAATCACGCGTCTTATGAGTCAACCAAACATCAAATTATGGTGACATACGATGTGACTTTGGAGAACCAAATACAATTTAATTGTGCTTTTCATAGACAATTATCGAAATTTTAAATTTTAAATTGTTATCATCACATATAATTTTGGTATAGTTAGCAAATCTGTAATATTATTGTATTATAACATTATTCTTCTAATTAACCAAAAAGGATAAATTGAAAATAGCAAATCTGTAATATTATTGTATTATAACATTATTCTTCTAATTAACCAAAAAGGATAAATTGAAAATACAATTGATACACTGATTATATACATACACATTATTATTATACATGAATTATAATTGTTCCACGATTTTTAATTTTCAGTGGTTAGGTGAGCGCCGATGTAAGGTTAATTCTATGATAGTAGTTTTTAGCAGTGTAACGTACTTCTATGTATATTTAAAGAAAATAAAGTAGGATTTTGTAACAAATTTTTGCACGGATTGTCCTTCATACGGACTGGTCTTTAATTTTTGGCCCTCATATATGTGGTCTTTTATTTTTTTTTCCCCTACTGCTTATTTAATGAAGATATCAGAGATGTTCGCTCGGCATAAGTTAACATTTTTATCTTTGGAAACTGAACTTTTACCTCGCTTGACACAAGTTCTGTGGGAATTAAGTTATGCGGTGTATGTAGTGTATTATTTTTCAGATTATGTCGTGTGTTGAAAGATTTGTCTTTTTCCAACATAACTTGTGCGAATGCGATAATACAATATTTCAAAGCTAAACGCTAATTATGCAGCGCGAACTCTAAACTTATACCTTTTTTCAGATTACGTTAAATTTAGCCTTGTCCGACATAACTCCCGAGATATTATGATACATATATCGTAGCTAAACACTAACTATGCCGTGCCAAAAATGTTGAAGGACAAAAATTGAAGAACCACAAATTTAAGGGCCAAAAATTAAAGACAACTCCAAAACGGAGACATTTGTGCAAATGACCGAATTTGTAATGGTGCCTAACTGCAAACAGAAAAAGAAAAATCATTAGGGACTAAAACATCTATTGTTAAGAAATATAGGACTAGTAATGTAACTTTTTTCATAATAATTATGAACCCTCAACCCTATGTTAATACATACCTCCATTCTTGCAGTAGGTGTTCTGGCAGCTGTTCCTTCGCCACCATACCTCTGTAATTACTCTTTTGTGTTAATTTTATTACTATGTTTTTTTATTTTTTATTTTTTATTTTTTTATGATATTGTAAAAGTTGTTGTTTTTTCCCTTTTTGGCCAGTAGTTTCTTAATAGTTGAGCTGGTACATTTATTGGGTCGGACAATTCTGCTATAAAGATGTTATCTTTTGTGTATAATAACTCTAGTTGTTGCTTATGAAATCACTTTAGGTGTTTTCTGTATGAAGGAAAATGTTTATCAAGAAAATAACTGAATTTCTTACTTATTTTCTTGCGTTCGGTCGTTAGCAAAAAAAATATTAGTATCCTATGGGGGTGGGTGAAGGGGGTTCGAACTTGGGTGTGTGGGTGGTGGGGTCCTTGCTAGTGAGTTTTATTTTCATAGCTAGTTAAGTTGATTTTTATTTAATACTGCATTGTTATGGTACAGAGTGAATCAGGGCAATATAACAGGACGACACAATGAGATTGGAAAAATGTTGTTTTTCCCTGTAGTTCCCCAGTAGTTGAGCTGGAATTTGTATTAGGTCGATGTTTCTGCTATAGCCTATAAAGATGTTATGCTGTATAACTTTAGTTGTTGCTTGTGAAATCACTTTGTCCTTGTTAGTGAGTTGATTTTTACTTAGTACTGCTTTGTTATGGTACAGAGAGAATCAGGGAAGTATAACAGGACGATACAATGAGATTGGAGAAATGTTATTTTTGTTCCTCAACTGTATACCCAGGCCATGGTATGCAATATGTTCGTAATGATGCAAAGGTAAGATATTTGATATTTTGAGATTATGGCTTCAAACTTCAATATTTGTTGAAATATTAGCAGTTTCACATATATAGATTTATCTATATACCCTTTGGAAAATGCTAGGTTCAGAACCTAGTAATTACATGCTACATCGACCACTGTTGCTATGGGATGACTAGATAAGTTTTGAGTATTCCCAAGAATTCTTACCTAGGGTATAAGTTTTGAGTATTCCCAAGAATTCTTACCTAGGGTGTGTTCGTTATGAAGGAAAATGTTTTACTTGGCAAATGTTTTTCAGGTAAATTAGTGGGTTTCTTACTTATTTTCAATGTGGTATTACTATGCTCGAGGTCATGGTTAGAATAGCTTGAAAAACTGAAAATTATATCTTATTTGTGCTAAATTAACTAGGGGAAATCCTGAAGCGCGGCAGTCTCGACCTTTTTATTCATGAAGACACTACTTAAAAAATCTGGCAAAGATTATATCCAATCACTTAATGTAGTATTGAATATCATTAAACCATTATAGAGTATACGCTCATGAAGCCAAACTGAAACTCATTCGTATAAGTCTCCAGTAAGAACAGTTCACTTCATCTAGCCTAACACCAGCAGGTTTTATTCCACGACTCTATAGACCAGACATAAGTACCATAGACATTTATAGACTTATTTGATGAAGTAATAATTTATCGAATAAACAATTAAACTATATGAAGGAAAAGAGGCAAAATTAGGCATGTCTTGTAAGAAGCTTAACATTCAGATACTGTGATCATCAACAATCTAACATAATCTGTAAACATTACAATTTGTGGAACTAAATGATTTTCACTGCCTGTGCACATAACCGGGAACTTAATCAAGAAAACATATTTGACTCTATTAGATTTTCTTGAGTTTTGATGATCCTAGTGGATTTGTTCTTTAAGCTGTGAGGGATTCTGATTTCTCTTCCTTTTCGTTTTCTCTTATAATTACCGTTTGGTGGAGAACAATAATTTGCTTTCTGGGCAGGAAGAGGCTTGTTTTCTGAAGTCCTTTTAATTCTGAGACCCAGGGTTGATCTCTTAGGTGGTCACTCAACTAATAGTTATTATCTCCGAAAGTCACCTTTTTTCTTGATTCCACTCTCAGCTCAACAAAGAAAGTGACCTTTTGAGGTAATAACTATTAGTTGAGTGACCATGTGAGAAATCAACTCTGACATTCCATCACGTGACAAAACACTGACTATTATTTCAGAAAATAACCTCTCTAGGTTTAACGATGAGTCTTTTATTTGTTTATGCCAACTTTAGATCAAATTAGGATAGATTTAGTTCGACAGTAACTATCACGTGGGCTGCATCTTACAGGATAATTTAGTTCGACAGTAACTATCACGTGGGCTGCATCTTACATGTCTGTCCGTTTATGCAGATTTTTCTTCTTCTTGAGCTTTAGCATCCCTGCAATTTTGTGTTATTTTTTTTTTCCTCATTGCTTTTCTCTGCCTTTACTTTTCTTTCCAGTTACATGTGGTTCTCACGGAAAAAAAAAAAAAAAAAAAAAAAAAAAGGAAAAGGGAAGGGGTGTGTGTGTGTGGGGGGGGGGGGGGTGCGTCTGAATGTTTGCCAGAAAATGAATTGTTCTGAATTCTCGGCTGTTCATCAAGTAAAGGAAAATCTTCTCTGTTTTCTCTCTGTGCAGATCTTTCGGTTTTGTAGATCTAAGTGTCACAAGAACTTTAAGATGAAGAGGAATCCACGTAAAGTCAAATGGACTAAAGCTTATAGACGGCTGCATGGAAAGGACATGACTCAGGTAAACAGGGTCACCTTTTTTCGATACAAGCAATATGTTTTTTTATTGGATTAAATTTCATTTACTGATCTTTGTTTTCTTGGATACTGAAAATTCCTTTCCTGCTACTAATTCCTATTTGAAGGACTCAACATTTGAATTCGAGAGAAAGCGTAATAGGCCAGAGAGATATGACAGGAATGTAACCGAGAACACTTTGAAGGCCATCAAGAAAATTGATAAAATCAGAGTCGATAGGGAGAGCAGACATATTACAAAGAGGTTCCTTAGACTTTGCTTCATTAATTTCCATCACTCTTTATTTGTTTATCATGTGCCTTTTGTTGTTATTAACAATAGTTGGCAAATCGGACAGGTGGAAAGGAAAGGAAGCCAAGGAGCAGAGAGAAGATAAAAAGGTTCTCGTTGAGTATATTCACATGGTCAAAGCTCCTGCTGCGCTTAACAAAGAGCCATCCCTTACACTGCCGCCCAAGGTCAAGATTTTGCAAAAGCAGCCGGAGGAAAATCTCATGGAGGAATGAACATTTTGTGTCCTACATTCTATATTCCCAAAGAAAAACACAAAAAATCAGTTCATGCTATTTTTACGGTATGTATAGCTGTTTGATTACATTAATATGCAAAGCTTTCCCTAACTTTCAGAATTCGTAATGGTTTGGGAGAGAAGTTCAGTGATATGCCGAATCTATTTGTTACCATCTCGTTTGAAATCAGACAACTATAAATGACTTGTTATCTTTAACGATGTTCGTAGTTTGTCTTGACCATGGAATTAATGTCTTGGAGCTTTGCGTTACCCTTCTCCTCTGTCATCAGAGTCTCTTTCATGTCCTTGTTTTGGCCAAGAACTATATTGTTTTGTGGTGATTTAGTTTATACTATCGGCCTTGGTGGCTTCCTTGTAGTTGTGTTATGCATCTTCTGCAGATCAAACACACAAAAGCCAGCAAATTCCATACTGCCAACAAATTCCAGAATAAGCATCAATAAGAAAACTCATAAATTTCAGAAAATGATAGAATCTTGCATATCTGCATGCATTTCCATAAGAATTTAAAGGTATACATCGACGGTGTAAAGAACATTTACATCATCAGTGTATTTTACTGTAAGTGTTTTCTAAATTACCAAATCAGTGCTACCATAGTAGTTGCATTTTTTTAGAAGTTACTTTAACTCGATGGTTTAAAGGTTTTTTACACTACCGGTGTATAGAAGTTAGTTGTCAATGAAGTGAGTTGAGAATCACGAGGTCTCGGGTTCAAATTTCGACAGAGGCAAAAGAATACATGTCTTCTTCTCATCTGCCCAAGCCGCCTTGGTGGATAGAGTTTTACCCGGTAATTATGCTGGTGAGAGGTAAGTAACAGATACTCTGTGGAATCAGTCAACGTGCCAGAGCACAGTTGATTAAAGAAGTGCTGTTAATTTTATGTTTGGGTAGCTTCTTTCGGAGTTAATTTTATGTTTGTGTAGTACGATGCAATCTCCTGTGTGGTTTGCGAGCTATTGCACAGAAGTTGGGTTTACCCTGTGAGCGCCCGAAGGGTAGCGGTTGCGGGCTCTCAGGTCAACCCAAAAAAAATTCTGAATCCGTGTTTGTCGACATCCTATTTGCTACTACTTTTTCATTAACGTCGTATGCCTAATGTACTTTGTATGTTATTGCAACATGGTACACCTAATTTATAATGGTGTGACAACTCACCACCTTGAGAATTTTTTCTCTCCTGCTGATGCTTCTTCTTCCACCTTATCCTTTTTTCTGTTGTTTTTAATTTCCTTTATATACATATATGAATCCTTTCTTTTCTTGTTGTTTACCTTAAGCAATAACCATTAAGTGACCCGAACAGTTAGGCAATATCAAGTACTTAAAGGAACTATCTATATCAGGCAATATCAAGTACTTAAAGGAACTATCTATATCAGTCATTATGTTATGTTGGAAGTTGAGACAAATGGCCCCGTGTATGACTTTAACTACGACATTACACCGCACAAACGGTACCATATTATTAATCACGCATTACTAATTCCTAATTAGCTTACTTTCAAACCTAATGATCCCAAACAAACATAAGTGAAATCTCTTTTTTTTTTTGGGTTGAAAACAAGTTTAATCATCTTCTTTCAAACAAGTTGATTCCAAGTGTAGGATATGTTATTCAAAGTAATTACTGTAAAATAAAATATATTAAAAACTAAAGCTACTGACGGCCAATTGTCTTTTAAAACAGCTAAATTTTGTACAGGCTAGAAATGAATTTCCTCCCAGCTGTCAACTTATAATGAGAAATCATCAAGTATCATTTTAATCTAATTGTCACATTTCAATTAAGAATAAAAATCCCCTATATCAGTTATATAAGTTTAATCATTTACAATTCAATTTATGATGAACGCCTCAAGCCTGTTTGCATACGAAAGAATTTTCAATATCAGACGCTTATTACACACAGTTCAATTTCTTTTTTAGATGCGCCTTTAAATTTTGAATGCCGGTCCTCGGAAAATTTGAGAGAATTTTTATCTACATTATATTTAAGTATGCCAAAGCAGTAAGGACATTTCTGATCCAAGTGGAAGGACATTGTTGAACCATTTTTAATAGGTTAAGGACATTTTTGAACTTTTCCACATTTTTGAACTATTTTCTTTTTTTAATGGTGTCTAAAATAAATTAATTGCACAATAACAAATTAAGATCCTCAACTTCAATTGTAATTTGTAGCAAAGGGCAATGTCTTCACCACCAGATATTGCATTAAGAGCTTCTATCACTTCAACGGTGAAAATGGAGAGCAGGCTTGGAATATAGTAACTTGAACTGTTAAGACTATATGCACCTAATTAAATGCTACTACTAGTAAACAGGGGTGTGCAAAAACTGGTTTAACAAAATCGAACCAATAAAACGCTATTGATTTATCGATATCAGGCTATTAGGTTAACGGTTTTGTAAAATTTTAATAGGTTATCGGTTCGATTTTTGATTTTTTAGAATTTAGTTAATGGTTAAACCGATAATCCAATAAGCTTATATATAAATTACCTATTTATTCCTAATTATATATAGTCGTTTTAAATTTTAAATACAAACCTATTCCTAAATTACTTACTACAGGCACGCTTATTCTCTCAAAGTCTCAATTCTCATACGAAACTAGGGCTTACCTCAGGCACGCTTATTCTCTCAAATTTAAGTCTCAATTCTCATACGAAACTAGGGCTTGCGATGCCTTTATGTCTTTGCCCCCCTCCCTCGCTTCTCAAATGAACAAGTGGGGTTGGTCTTATAATATGTGTAGACGCTATGCATGAAGGTTGTGTATATAGAACATATGAAAACAAGAGAAAGCAAAAAAAACCTAGCGGAGCATTTTCTTATTGGTTAAACCGAAAATCGAATTGTTAAGGACCAAAAAAATCGATAAATCGAAAACCGATAATGAATATCTTATCGGTTTGGTTTTGGTTTAGCATATTTACAAACCGAAAATCATTCACAAAATCGAACCGAACCTACCGATAAGCACTTTGCTAGTAGACACCCAAAAAAAGAGACAATATATCAATCTTGTATAAAAGTATATAATAATGTATAAGAGGTGCTTATATTCAAGAAATTCAATTGTATACAATAATATAAAACATTTTTTCACCTGTAGTAAGGGTACAATATACAACAAGCTTTTAAAGAAGAGGGTATAAATTGAGCCATTTCAGGTAATTTTACAAACATGAGCTATTTCGAGTAATTATTTTTCCTAAATACTCATCAGGGGTGGATCCATACCATTGGGTGGGGGTTCGCGGGAATCCACAACTTTTATCCGAACCTTGTATTTATAATGTGAAACTCTTCAAATATATAAGAAATTTGAGCTGAGAATCCAAGAATAACAGACATCACCGATCGCTACCGAGAACCCACAAATTTCAAATTCTGGATCCGCCTCTGATAGTCATAGAGGGTCATTTCCCCCCAAAGAAAAACCATTAGGACTAAAGTATCTATTGTTAAGAATATAGGACTGCAAGAATAGTTTTTATTCTGAAACCCTTAAACCCTATATTGGAGTAATATCTGCTACCATTATTGGCTGCCCCGCTCTCCACCACTGCGCAGCCGATCCGAGTAATTATCTCTATTTCTTTTTTTTTTTTCCTCTTCAGTTTTTCAAATAAGCCCTCAATAATCAGGGGCGTAAAAAATTACACTGTATATACAAGGTTAAAATTATTTTTTATATATTATTGATGTTGAACCCTCTTAGCTTCTTTGTTTGTTTACTTTTTTATATTTTTGAAAAAAATTCTGGTTCGGCCACTGCTAATAATTGAGCTGGAACATTTATTGAGTCGATGTTTTCTGCAATAAAGATGTTATTTTTGGTGTAAAACTCGGGAGTTTGCTTGTTAAATCAGTTAGTCGTTGTTAGTGAGTTGGGTTTTATTTAATACTGAATTGTTATGTTACAGAGAGAATCAGGGAAGTATTATAAGAGGAGCATACAATGAGATTGGAGAAATGTTGGTTTTGTTCCTCAACTATATATCCAGGCCATGGTATTCAATATGTTCGAAACGACGCAAAGGTAGAATATTAATCTTTACTTTTCCATGCTATATGCTTGCTATACTTAGGTTTAAGAGAATGGTACTTAATTTACTTGACTCATTGCTTTCTGCGGCGAAATCATAAGATAAGTACTCCCTCTATTTTTACTTGTCCAGTTTGGAAAACCAAGAGATTATTTATCATTTCATACCTATTTTACCCTTATTATTGATTATTGGATTGAAGACTTCAAGGAATTGTTAGTGGTTGCACAACTTTTTAAAGTATGTTTGATTGATTTCTAATAATTAAGGGTGATGTAGTAAAATTGCCATTATTTATTGCTCCTTAGGGGGTGTGCCAAGTCAAACATGAACAAGTAAAAATTAACGGAGGGAGTAGGTTTTAAGTGTTGAGTATTCCTAAAAATCTTTGACTTAATATCAAGCTATAATGCATACTCTTATTTACTATGCATGAGCTCTTGGTTAGGATAGCTTGAGAATGAAAAAAAATATGTCTTGACATTTTTATTCATGTTAAAGATACTACTTCAAAGTATACTCTCATGAAGCTGATTTTTTTTTTTCCGAAACTGGTAACTGTATTCTATATCATATGAGCAAAACAGCACATAGGTTGTACTGAAACCATATTTACAAAAATACTCCAAGACTCTACTGTTTTATGCCTGTTTTGAATCTAAAACATCAATGATAGTAACAGTATCGTCTGAGTAGACCTGATTACACCAAAAACAAGGCAGTAAGATACAATTCAACTTGACCTTCTGCACACGATTCTCTAGGCTATAAAAACAACTGGAGTTTCTCCCCTTCCAGATTGTCCACCATATGCTGGCAGGGACAATTCTCCTTGTGATTCTGTTCTTGGCCTGCAAGCCTGCTTTCTCCCAACTCTTTAAAGCCTCCGAGACCTTTCCAGGCATGGTCCAAGATATACCTTTTAGATTTAAGAATATTCTCCAGAGCTGTTGTGTAAACTTGCAGTGAAGGAATAGATGAGTTACTGTCTCTGCTGTTTCTCCACATAGGAAGCATCTAGAACACAAAGGTATCCCCCTGTTCATCAGATTATCCTGTGTCAAGACTGCTTCTTTGGCTAATAGCCACACGAAACATGAAACTGTGTGTGAAATTTTAGTTCTCTAAATGTGCTTCCAAGGCCAATTAGTTATCTGTTGATTTGATTGATTCATCATCCTATATCCTGCACTAACTTTAAGAACTCCTTTGTTGTTCCCCAACCTCCAAAAAAATCCTCGCTTATCTGAAGTCCATTGAATTGTTCCAGTGTATTGAAAGTATCAGCCACTCTTTGTATTTCCCAATCAGTGATGTGTCTTCTGAAGGTGAAATTCCAGCCTTGAGGTGTCCACAGCTCTGCAACAGTCCTTTGCTGATCTAGGACCATGCTGTAACTCATGAAGCCGAATTCATATAAGTCTCTAGTAAGAACGGTCCGCTTGATCTAGCCTAACACCAGCAGGTTTTATTCCACAACAGTACAGATCAGACATAAGTACCATAGACATTTATATTTTTTTGTTGCAGTAATAAATTTATCATATCGAAATATATGAAGGAAAAGAGGCAAACTAAGATTTAGGCATGTCTTGCAAGAAGTTTAATGTACATATAATGGTATCGTCAACAATCTAACATAATCTGTAAACATTACATTAGGAATGTGGAACTACATGATTTTTCACTGCCTGTGCACATAATCGGGGACTTAATCAAAGAAAACAAACCTGACTCTATTAGGTTCCTTTGAGTTTTGATAATCCTAGAGCCTTTGCTCTTTAAATTATGAGGAATTTGGATTCATCTTCCTTTTCCTTTTCTCTTACAATTACCGTTTGATGGAGAACAATAACTTGCTCTCTAGAAGTCCTTTTATTTCTCACATTCCATCATGTGACAAAACAATTAAATGTTATTTCAGAAAATAACCACTTTAGGTTTCACAATGAGCTTTTTATTTGTTTATGCCAACTTTAGATCAAATTAAGATAGATTTAGTCCCACAATAACTGTTATGCGGGCTGCTTCTTTCATGCCTTTTCGTTGGTATGCAGATTTTTCTTCTTTTTGAGCTTTTGCTACGGTGACATCCCTGCTAATCATTGTCATGATTTTCATGGTGTTTCTCTCTAGTTTCTACGCAATAAATACTGTACAAGTTGGAGATTCCCCTACTTTCTCTGTTGCTGAAAAGCTCGAGTTTTAGCATTGATATGGCTCCGAATTAGGGTTTTGGAAAATCGCCTCATTCATTTTCTTCCCAAACCTTGGTTTTGTAGCCATTTAAAAAGCTTAGTGAGGGGTTTTCAGTAAGTAGTGCAGCCCTTGGCCGCATAGGCGTAGCCACAATTGGACAGAACAGATAGAAGTGCGAGGAGCAAAGACTAGAACAATAGAGGAAATATTGGTTGCAAGCTTCCACACCAACTGCTGAAATGAAGTAACCTACTACGGGTCCTTAATTATTCTTTTCCAGAGGCCCTATAATGATTTAAGTAATTATTTTTAGACAACACTCTATTTGACCTTGAGTAAAGTGGTGTACTGCATTCAAAGCTAACTAAATAGCTTTTCAATCACAGATTGAGTCGCATGCAAGAATAGTAATTGAACTCTTTCACCTAATGCTCAGTTGCAATTGGTCGAAGAGTGTTTTAGGACAAGTGTTTGATTTATGATCATCCGTGGTTGTCTCTTTTATGGCACACCATCTTGATTAAAAAATTAAAATTGGCACACTATGTTATGGAGATGCATTTCAGATAAAGTGATGAGGTGTAGTAGTGAGTTATTGAGGATACCAACCAGTTGTTCTGAATTTGCGGGTGTTCTTCAAGTAAAGGAAAAGCTTCTCCCTGTGCAGATCTTTCGGTTCTGTAGATCTAAATGTCACAAGAACTTTAAGATGAAGAGGAATCCACGTAAAGTTAAATGGACTAAAGCATATAGAAGGCTGCATGGAAAGGACATGACTCAGGTAAACAGGGTCGGCTTTTTGATATGCTTTTTATTGGATCAAATTTTATTTACTGATTTTGTTCTTTTGTTTTTGGTTTTATTTTCTTTTGGATACTGAAAATTCCGTTCGTCCTACTAATTCCTATTTGAAGGACTCAACATTTGAATTCGAGAGGAAGCGTAATAGGCCAGAGAGATATGACAGGAATGTAACCGAGAGCACTTTGAAGGCCATCAAGAAAATTGACAAAATCAGAGTTGATAGGGAGGAGAGACATATTGCAAAGAGGTTCCTTAGACTGTGCTTTCATTAATTTCCATTACTTTTTATTTATCATCTACCTTTTCTTGCTATTAACATTAGTTGGCAAATTGTTCAGGATGAAAGGGAAGAAATCCAAGGAGCAGAGAGAAGCAGAGAACGAGCTCAAGCAGAGCATTCACATGGTCAAAGCTCCTGCTGCGTTCGACAAAGAGCCATCTCTTACGCTGCCCGTCAAGGTCAAGGTTTCACAAAAGCAGTCAGAGGAAAATCGCATGGAGGAATGAACATTTTGCTTCATATATTCCATATTGTCAAACTAAAACACAATCAGTTCACGCTTATTTTATATTTTTATGGTATGTATAACTTTTTGATTACATATAACTATCCTGATGTTGTTTGTGTCAAGAGATACAGACACTCTGTCTAATTTGGGTTGAATTTTAAGATCAAGAACTAAAGCCAGATAATATTATCTCTAGCAAGGTTCCTAGCGTGTCTTGACCATGGAATTGTTGTCTTGGAGCTTTCAGTTACCCTTCTCCTCTGTCATCAGAGTTTCTTTCTTGTCTTTGTTTTGTTGAAGAACTATATTGTTTTGTGGTGGTTTAGTTTCTACTATTGGCCTTGGTGGCTTCCTTGCAGTTGCGTTTATGCATCTTCTGCAAATCAAACACGCAAAAGTCAACAAATTCCAGAATAAGTATAATAAGATATAAATTGAAGGAAATGATAGAATCTTGCATGTCTGAATGCGTTTCAAATAAGAATTTAACTTGTATGCACCGATAATGTAAAGAACTTCTACATTATCAGTGTGTTTTTACTGGCAAGTATAGATGAATGCTACCAGGTATATTACATTTTATTACAGCTTACTTTAACTTGACAGTGGAAAGGTTTTTGACACTGTCAGTGTATAGAAGCTAGCAGAGGCGGATTTAAGATTTGAATTTTAGGGTTCAACCTTTTAAATTAACCATTATAATTCTAAATTTATGGGTTTATATCTACTATTTATTGTAATTTTAGTAAATTTTACACATATATTTATACCTCACATCGAAAGTTTGGGGTTCAATTGAACCCCTAATTATAGTG
Source organism: Lycium ferocissimum (assembly GCF_029784015.1). Taxonomy (NCBI): domain Eukaryota; kingdom Viridiplantae; phylum Streptophyta; class Magnoliopsida; order Solanales; family Solanaceae; genus Lycium; species Lycium ferocissimum. Next base: position 13,899 of record NW_026713599.1, on the reverse strand, counting down.
CTCCATCCGCCTCTGGAAGCTAGTGGTCGATGTAGTGAGTTGAGAACCATGAGATCTTAAGTTCAAATTTTAGCTGAGGCAAAAAAATGCTAGGTGATTTGTTTTATCTCTCCGAACCTTGATGGACAGAGTTGCCCGGTAGTTGTGCTTGTGGAAGGTAAAAAATACTTTGTGGAAGTAGTCGAGGTATGTGCAAGCTGGCACGGACACAACAATTATCCAAAAAAAAAAGGGATAAATGACATGCATAACTGCATCATGTGAAAAAATAAATAAATTAGGAGCTTTGAAATATTTGTTTGGTTTTGGGCACCAAGGTAGAGCAGAACGCCATTAGCAAGGAGTATGAATTAATTACTTAAAAATGAGATGAAGCTATAACTAGTTTTATTAGAATGGGCGTTTACTTAGGCAAGAAGATGCGGTATATAAAGAGCAATCAAATAATGTATTAATAATTGTAGGCAACTGTTGACTAAAAAAATCTAAGAAGAATTAGAAAAAAAGACTTCAATTTAGTGAAAGATGACATTAGTCTTCAGTTCACATTCCAAAACACTGGTTTTTTCTTGTTTCTTATACTTATGGATATGTTCACCTATCGTCTTTTCTTTATCTTTTCTCCAAATAACTTTAGTCAAGGCTTACTTTTTTCAAGACATGATTGGCTTATTGGAAAACAAGACAAATGAGATACTTTTTCCAATCTTGTGAAAGGGAGAGGACTTTGAAGAGTCTGCAAGATTCCAAAAGTGCGATTTTAATTCAAAATAATTCAAAAAATAAATAAATTACAAAAGTACCTTTCGCGCATAAAATTAGTGCGCAGTAGGATTCAACTGGCTACTATTAAGTCCTATTGCACACTAATTTTGTGCGCAATAGGGTTACCATTTGACTGGCATTTACAGTTCTGTTATGCCCTTTGGTTCTTCTTGGAACTAGTGCGCACTAGTTTTTATTTTTTATTTTTTTATGATGAATGGTAGCTCAATTTATTACTAGTATAAACATGCTGCCTGAATTGGCCTATCACAGTGCTTATGACTAATACGTACTCAGCTTATTACTGTTTGCAAGGTTTAAAAATAATGCAAGTGTGAGCAAACCTTGGATTTTGTGTTAATTAATACATTATCTTATGTGCATTTTATGTTAATATTATATTTTTTTTGTATTATTTTCTTAATGATAATTAGTTATTTTAGTCTTTATTATCTTAGTCAAGGCATTATTTTATTTCAAATATGTCGAGATTTTTTCATAATTAATTTAGGAGCTCGCACGAGTTATTAATAAACTATAATAAAGACTAAGATAACTAATTATCATTAAAAAAATAATACCAAAAAGATATAATATTAACATAATCTAATGTGCATTTTATGTTAATATTATATTTTCTTGGTATTATTTTCTTAATGATAATTAGTTATCTTATCTTATGTGCATTTTATGTTGATATTATATTTTCTTGGTATTATTTTCTTAATGATAATTAGTTATCTTAGTCTTTATTATCATTTATTAATAACTCGTGCGACGTCCTAAATTAATTATGAAAAAAATCTCGATATATTTGAAATAAAGTAATGCCTTGACTAAATAATAAAATGTTTAAATCAAAACATTATAAAATAAAACACTTAAACCTAACGATAACAAGTTTTCAAACAAGACTTACTTCGGGGCACTTTATAACCCCTTAAACAACGATCCAAACATTTAGGTATACTTGATGTATTGAGCCTACATTATTGTTCGCAGAAATAGATATTAGGTTCTATATAAAATATTGATATTTCGGAGTTTTGAGACATGACTAATCTTTGATCAACGAATGAAAAAAACGTGAATTTCAAAACTTTAAAATTATACAGCGTGCGGGGAAAATAAATCTAACCCCTATTGCACACAAAATTAGTGCTCCTAAGATTCATTGGATATATAATTAAAATATTACTAATTTAGTAAGTATTAATAATGCCATCTTTTGCCTTTTCCTTTACACATTATTTTTCATATGTATTTTCAAGATTCTATTAATTATTTTTCATACGTATTAGTCATAAGCACCGTGATAGGCCAATTCAGCATGTTTGTACTAGTAATAACTTGAGCTAACCATTCGTCATAAAAAAACAAAAAATAAAAAAAACTAGTGCGCACTAATTGCAAGAAGAACCAAAGGACATAAGGGAACTGTAAATGCCAATCAAATGATAACCCCAATTGCGCACAAAATTAGTGCGCAATATGTCTTAACAGTGACCATCACAGTTAAGTCCTATTGCGCACAAATATTGTGCGCAAAAGGTACTTTTGTAATTTTTTAAGGGGTTATTTTGGATCAAAAATCCCATTTTTGAGATTATTTAAGTTGCGCATTCGGACTTTGAATATGCAATGAGTTTAGTCAATTAATCATGAAAGGTGAAATTACATCTTTTGTTGGTTGTCCTCTAAATATAAGTTGTCTTTTTTCAATATATGGAAAGGGATAGATAAATCAACTACAATTGAGAATAATTCATGAACTCTCAGGGAAATTTTCCGTACGTGTTGATATCCATAGTCGAAAATATATAAAGCCAAATACAGATAAAACATGTCCATAGTAGAAAATATTTAAAGCCAGATATAGATAAAACATGTTATGGACGAATTACTCTAAACTGTACATTGTACATATATGCAACTAGGGGTGTACAAAGTAAATCGATAAACCGCACCAAACCGATAAACCGAGTCAAACCGAGAAAAAAACCCTACTAGTGGTTTGGTTTGACTTGGTTTAAAAAAACCCGACCATAATTGGTTTGGTTTTAGCTAAAAAAAGTCAAACCGAACCAAACCAACCCGACATTACATGTATTCAATTTTTAAAATATTTTATACATAAAAATATTTATTTGTAATGTAATTTATAAATATTTCTTAATTTTTTTCATAGTTTTTCATCTATTATCATATTATTCAAGCTTGAATTTAGTGATTTGAATGTGAATAAGTTTTATATCCTATGGATGTTAGTAACTCATATAAAGTCCAAACCAAAACCAACTCAACACGAATACTAACAAAAGAATTTCAATTTACCCATAGAAATGACAATAATGTTGGATATCTATTATTTAGTTTTACATAATTGGTTTAGAGAGTGAAAATACATAGCTTAAGTTTTTTTTTCTTGTCATGTAATTAATACTTATTAGCCATACTTATTTTAGCATGACTTAGTATTTTTAGATTATGGTCATTTTCTTTATGGCTTATTAATTAGCAATATTTATTTAAACCGATTTTATTATCTTTTGTTGAATATTTTAATACAATGTCATCACTCTTCTCACATTTTGTGTTATTTTCTTATGAAACACCTTAATTACATAGTTGTATCTTACTAGGACTAAAGAAATATTTGACGTAAAAGTTATATGTTTTGTATCAAGATTATTCCGAAAAAAAAAACCCGAATAACCCGAGAAAACCCGAGGTTGAAAAACCCGAATTTTATTGGTTTGGTTTGGTATATAAATTTAAAAACCCGACGCAATTGGTTTGGTTTGGTGTTTAAGAAATCCGAACCAACCCGGTCCATGTACACCCCTATATGCAACATTCAAAGCAACAAGTAGAGGCCTACATTACAATTCATCTATTACAATCCCGGCATAACTTGTACATGAACCAAGCAACCCCTAATAGGATAACCAAAGGACAATAGGTAACAAAAGGACAATACAACACACCATAGAAATAAAGCCTCACTTCCTCTTTTCGGCTCTATTTTCGAAAATAACTGTTGACATGGAATTTTAGATTTCACCGGTGAAACTCCATGACAATTGTTCTGAAGTTTTATTTGTCAAAATTAAAACTCCAATTATTTTTTAACGAGAGCTGAAAAGTGGCTATTTGTGAATTTTACCACACAAGCATCTACGACAAAATAAAATATCATACTACTTTTATTATGTTGGGAGGAAAAAGGACACTTCCTTTGCTACAAGTTTCCCTAATAGTAAAAGCATTTTGTACTTGACCAACTTTAGACTAAATACAAATGATTTATTGTGATCTTTAACGCACAAGATTCCTAGTTAATTTGTTTTGAACGTTGAATTATCTTCTTGGAGCTTTGTGTTACTCTTCTCCTCTTGTCGTCATCAGAGTCTCTTTCTTGTCTTTGTAATTATTGTTTTGTGGTGATTTAGTTTTTATGGGTGGCCTTGGTGGTGGCCTCCTAGTTGTCTTTATGCATCTCCTGCAAATCAAACAAAAAGCCAACGAATTCAAGAAGAAATATTATCAATTAGAAACATATCACATGAATGTAATGAGGGAAACTGTCTAAATTTACCCCTCTACTATACAAAATATCTTTCCTTATATTTTGAGATTATTCATATACTTACCGTTAACATATTGCCTGTGTCATAGTTATGAAGTTTCAACATGGATTTTACGTGTCAAAATACTTTAGAAAAAAGGGCATCGAAGGGTGTAGTCTAGTGGTCAATGAGGTGGGTTGAGACCCATAAGGTTTCATGAAGAATCCCCCCAGAGTAAAAAAACACTAGCTAATTTCTACCCATCTGTTTAACCCTTGGTGGATAGAGTTACCCTAAACATCTCTTGGTGGAAGGTACGAGACACACTGTGAAATTAGTCGAGGTGCTCACAAGTTGGCCCAGACACCCCAATTATAAGAAAAGCTTTAGGAAAAAAGAAAAAAAAAATCAAGTTTATCTCTCTATTTTTGTTTTTTAATCTATGGATAAGAAGATTGACTTGCACATGGTGTTTGTTGACCTAGAGAAGGCTTACGACAAAGTCCTGCCGAAGGTGCCGCGGAGATGTCCGGAAGCTAGAGGTGTTCCCCGTAGCACACACTAGAGCGATTAAGACACATGATGAGCCAAGACCCGGCGAGGACGGTCGGAGGTCAACATTTGAACATTTCCCGCTCACGACGGGCTCACACCGTGGTCCGCTCTTAGCCCGTTTTTGTTTACTTTGGCAACGGACGCACTAACAAGCCGCATTCAAGGAGAGGTGCCGTGGTGCATGTTGTTTGCAGATGACATTGTGCTTATTGATGAGTCACGAAGCGGTGTTAACGCGAGACTGGAGGTTTGGCAACAGACTCTGGAGTCGAAGGGTTTTAAGTTGAGCAGGACTAAGACAGAGTACGTAGAGTGCAAGCTCAGGGATAGCTAGATACTCAGGTCATCTCGAAAAAAAGTAAGTTTCAAGTACCTGGGGTCGATCATCCAAGGGAATGGTGAGATTGACGACGATGTCTCACATCGTATTGGAGCGGGATGGATGAAATGCAAGCTCGCATCGGGGGTGTTGTGCGATAAAAAGGTGCCGCCTATACTAAAGGGAAAGTTTTACAAAGCGGTGGTTAGACTGACTATGTTGTATGAGACGGAATGCCGCCGCTAAGAAAGCTCATGTAAGACAGAAGGTAAAGCAGAGATTTGTATGTCGAGACGGGATGCATACCAGGAGAGATAGTATTCCTGGACAAAGTGATTCGGACAAAGTAGGTGTGGCCCGTGGTGGATAAGATACTTGAAGGGAGGTCAGAGATGGTTCATGTGTAGTGGAGATGCGTTAATGCGCCAAATGTAGGGAGGAGATGAGAGGACGATAGGTATGGCTCGGGGTTATAGGGAGGGATAGGGCCAAAGATGGCTTTGGGAGAGGTGATTCACAGATATGGCGCTTACCGCAGCCTACTAAGGATACGACCGGTGATAGGAGGGGGATGGAGGTCGAGTATTCAGGGTAGAGGGCTAGTGGGGGGCCGAGAGGATTTCTTTCCCGTATTAGGAGTATTATTACCCTGTTTCTATGTGGTGGGTCTTATCTATACATGTTGTTTTAGCATGACTTCCTTAGGTTTATTATTTCTCATTTTCGCATTGCTTTGATTTGCTTGTCCGTATCTGACTCCTTTCCCTGTTTTCCCTTGTTTTCTTTTGAGCCGATAGTCTTTCGGAAACAGCCCCCCTACCTTCCAAAGTGGGGGTAAGGTCTGCGTACACTTTACTCTCCCCAGAATCCACTTGTGGGATTCAAATGGGTATGTTTGTCACGACCCAAACTGGAGGGCCATGACGGGCACCTGACCGTACTAGTCAAGCACTATCAGACATACATCTGGGACATCAACATAAATATAGGTGGGCTAGTAGGAACATCATATGATACTCAATAGACTCATGAGGAAAACGTGTCTGTATTAAATAGTCTGAAAGACTCATCTATATGGATATGCTGAACATACTATATGAGCCAATAAGGTTGTCATGATCATCTGTGTGGCAATATATGAAACAATAGGACTGAACATTATCTGACTGTACATAACTGTCTACAAGCCTCTACTGGAAAACATAACATAATGTGACCGAGACAAGGCCCCGCCATATCCATGCATATATAATCATATTGACCCCTGGCATCTCCGAAGCAAATGGAGTGTAACAATCTTAACCGCTGAACTGACATCCTACTACGGATCACCAACCCGTATCTCCGCACCCGCAGCATGAAACGCAATTTGTGCACAGAGTCGTTTACGAATAATGTACCGAGTATGTAAGGCATAAGAAACATCAAGTACATAAGTATGAGAGACATCTGAAACATGAAAGCTAATCTGAATATCTGAATGCATCTGTGACTAACATCTGTAAATATCTGCATAACTCTATATAAATGAAAGTGCCTCTGAGGGCGTATGATATGCATAGGTCATAATATAACTGTCAGTGCTGTGGAACGTACAACCCGATCCATATCCCATATGTTAGTGTCGAGGAACGTATGACCCGATCCATATATCATATAATAGTGCCGAGAAACGTACGGCCCGATCCATATATCATCATCATCACTGTGTACCAGCTGATCAGGTGGTAATGCGTATATAACACCCATCCCTTTCCCCATACCCCATATACATATAATATACGCGTATATAACGCCTTCAGCGGGTCAATGTGCATATGTATAAATAAATGCAATGCATAAATAAGATGAATAACTAGAACTCTCTGAGTGACATAAAGTCGTGCTACCTCCAATAAATATCTTTGAGCTAACATCATCAACATACGTAATCTCAAGACCCGATCGAAGGAATAATCATAAAAGAGGTATTGAAGATCAAAGATTAGAGTACTCCTAATGCTTCTAAGAGTAGAGTAATATGAAAGTCTGTTCATACGTTCGTTCGTTCGTATCATAAGGATCATGCCAAAATGAAAGAAAGGATAGCCTTAACATACCTGGATAATCTCCTTCTCAATCCATAACCAAACTTAACATAATCCTCTTGCGTCTACAATAAGTGAAATGATATCATCGTCAACATATAAGTCATGACTATCGTATTTCACTAATCTTATAACCTACGAAAAAACGGGCAACATTTCCCCTGTTTATACTACATCCCAAAAGACACCAAAGGTCATCAACAACCCAACAACAAAAAAACAACAACCAACAATAGCAACAACTACAATATAATCCAATATAAACCTCTTCAATTACTTCAAGAATTATATCGAGCGGCAAGCTCGTTTAATGAATAACAAAGTGCAATTTGAACTCAATTTTTCTTTCATAATTCAGTCCACACCCTTCATAACATTATACTTATGCTTACCATATCGTTTTCCACCCAAAACTTCATAAAGATAATCTCTAATCAGTCCATATGTTTTAACTCTTCAACCTTCACTTCCAAGTCCTAGTTTTACATGTTTTCCTTTTTCACTTCCTTCAATTAAAAGATGAATAATCTTAACAACTATAGTCACAATATAGTCAGGTTATATTCCATAATTTCCAGCAATTAGAAACCATATTTACATCTTCAAAACTGTCCAACTAACAACAATAACAAAACTACGATTTTCTTAAAAAATTGGGCAGCACTTTTCCTATATCTTTCGCTTCCCCTCCAATTTAAATCAATACCAAAACAACAAGAACAACATCAACAATAGAATATTCAAGTTATTCCATCAATTTCCAGCCATAAATTACCACAAGAACACAACCCCAAAACAGCCTACAAGAAGACAACATCATCAACCAAAACAACAACCTCATATAGCAATATAAGCAAATAGAAATCTCTCCAAAGTTCCAATCAAAAACAGCCCTCAAGGCAACCATAATAACTTAATTAACAAGAGTAGAGTGTATTACATACCTTATTGCCCAGAAAACTCAACTAAAATCCTAGCTCCAAGCTTCAATAATCAGCCACACATCAAGCACCAAATACTATAATCCTTTCCTAACTAGTTTCCAATTCCTAAGATGAAATCTTGATTTGATTTGGAGGAATTCAACTTGGAAGGTTTAGAGAGCTTTTAGGACGGTTTGGAAGAGTTTAGAGAGAGTTTAGGGGTGAGAGAGGGATAGAAAATGGTGAAAAAAACTGTAGATTTCCGTTTTAAATTTTCTGATTTTACTGTTCATTCTGCGTCACTGTTCATCCCGCGTTACTGTTCATCTACATTAGAGACTCAATTTTTCTATCATTTTTCACGGATGGTCTCATTTCTGAGCTTACATTAACCAACTTACGATATGAACGAAGCAAAAAAATTTCGAGGTGTAACAATGTTGTTGTTGTTGTTGTTATGGTTAAGAATTATCCCTTGTTATCAAAGGAGGAATTAGGATCAAATTTTGGATTCTAGAAAACACAGTTTGCTGGGTTCTTGATAAATTATTTATATATATTAAGTAGAATTTTTAACATAAATATAGGGTTTGGGCCAAAACTACTAACTTCTCTCGAACCCATAGGCAAAACTATAGCTCCACCTCTATTCGTTATAATTCAGGTTGAGAGCTCTGTTAGTGTTAAAGGCAAATATGAGATGATTTTCTAACAACAAAGATACGAATGACACCAAAATTTAATAAAGATCGTTAAATTAAGATATTTCATACAAAAGAAATAGCGATTTTCACGAATTTTTCCTTTATTAAAGTTGATATAATTTTGCATGTTTGCATGCATTTTTGGAAGCAAATACTATGAGGTATAGTTGTTAACTCACATGACTATTACTGTCTTGAGCGTAAAATGGCTTGAAGCTGGGAAATATTAGCATGGTTTTTGTAACACCTCGTATCTTTAACCTAAGCTTTGACCATGATCCTAGACTTAGAGAAGTAGATGAAGGATGTGAGAATTGGAATTTTCCCGCTCGCTGTAAGATGGGGGTTTACGCCATGAACAAAGGACTGTATTTCGCCTTTTTTATTGTCGAATCAAGTCGTAAATCGTTACCAACGATTTCTGAACATTCTGGAATTTGGAATTTGGACGTTACGTTATTAAATACGGACCGTATTTCAGTATACGGCCCGTATTTCAAAACGTAAACTGGTATCAAGGATTTCTGAGCATTCTGGAATTTGACATTTGGATGTTACATTGTTAAATACGGACCGTATTTTAAAATATGGCCCGTATTTCAAAACTTATTTGGAATTTGGGAAAACTTCCTTGATGAAAGTTGTAGAGCTTTGAAGTATCTTTCCAACGGTATATTACATGGGGTCAAACGGACATCCGTGCAAAGAGTTATGGCCATTTTACCGAAGAGACGCAAGCAGGCTCTTTCGAATACGGCCGTATTTCAAAAATACGGCCAAGATCGTGGCCGGACGTAAACCGCAATTTTCCAGAACAGTATATATTCATTCATATCAGTTCAAATCATTATTTTTCATTCCTTCAAGCCCTAGAACGACCTCCTACCCTCTTCCATCATCAAGAACACCAAGTAAGCCTACTCTAATTATTCCAAGCCAATTCTAATACATATTCTTGTAATCTAAAACAAGAAATCATCATTCTAAAACTAGGTTTTCAAGAAAAACCATCTCAAGGTTCAAGAATTCAAGATTTTTGAAATCCTCTTCAAAGCTCAAGTCTTTAATTCAGTTTTGAAGCGACTAAGGTACGTAGAACTTCCATCCACATGCGGGAATCTCTACGTTCTTCCCCATGCTCCGTTTCGATATCCATGAAGTTCAAACCCTAGGGCATTAAACCCAACATATTGGGTAGCCCATAGTTATGTATTTATGTACATGAATTTTGTATCTATATTCGTTATTGTATTCCTAATCTTCCATTACGGCTATTAGGAACCCTAGCTTAATCCATGAATCATGAATTCTTCCTCATGTATTCTCATTATGTTTATATGAAATTTTATGATTTTATGTAGCAAGTTACAAGCATGTTTTCAAGTCATTATATATATACTTATGAACTATTGTTATTACTCATGAATCAAGAACATGTTTGCAAGACTACGACAAGTTATCTCATGAAACCATATTATAAGATATTTCATGAAACCATGTTACAAGATATTTCGTGAAAACATGATTACAAGTTATTTCACGAAAATCATGGGCTTCTTAGCCGACTATATCATGTTCATGTTTTTGGGATTGCTTAGTTAACCGAGAAGGCTCAGATAGCCTGAAACTACGCCACCACCGTAGGATAAGGGTTGTCGCCAGCGAGGCAACACCTTCATTATGCAGTTTGGATCCTTACATGCTATTATTACTTAAATATCATATCCCTGGCAAGGTGTGAGTGTTCTGCTAGTAGGACGCAAGTATCAGACCATGTTGTCGGTTATACTATAGCCTTCCCCACATTACGCGCTTATATACATGTATTTCCATCATTTATCAAGTTTTACTTTTACTCACGTTTCATATCATGTTCAAGTTACATTCGCCAGCTCACGTCCTATACCTATGTTGTGCCATGTTCTTCATTTCAAAGGTTTTACATACTAGTACTATTCACCATGTACTAACGTCCCTTTTGTTCGGGCCCGCACTTCACTTGCATATCGATTTTCGTGAGCATACGCCGCCGCAAAGAGGATCACCTCAGTTATCGCCTTATCGCGAGCCCCACTCCCTCTCGGGTTCAAATGGAGTCTTTAGTAGTAAAGGCAGCTTTATGGTAGTCCAGGGCCATGTCCCGGTAGTTAGTATTCGTACATGTTTTAGAGGTTTCATAGACAGATATTAGTCCACGTAGCGCAAGTATGCTTTCATGTTCGTCATACATTACGTTTTCATGAACTTTCATACTATGAGATAATTTCAAGACTTTATTCCGCAAATTATATTTTCATGATTCATCTAAATTGCATCATATAGATTGTATTGTTTGATGCCCATGTTGACAAGCAAGTCATGAGGTTCGCTCGGACATATGCAAGCAAGGCCCGAGTGCCGTGTTATGCCCAAAGCCATGGTTCTAGGCGTGACAAAGTGGTATCGTAGCCTAGGTTCAAGTGTCTTTAGGAGTCTATGAAACCGTGTCCGGGGTCACTTTTATATGTGTGAGGGCCCCATACATATAAACAACACCACCAAGACATTCAGATTGTCTCACTTCTTTCATATTCTAGATCGTGCGCTTAGAGCAAGATTTCTTTAGGATATCTTTCTAATTCGTGCATGTACGTATTTTCGTAAAATGCCCGCGAAAAGGAAATACACCGCAAAGGGGGTTGCCATCACTCAGCTGGGGGCTACCGCGAAGCAACTCGCAAAGAGATCGTTCCGACTCGACAAGAACCCCCCAACCGCTCCTACTACACCCCCCCGATTCGGACGGGGATGTTAGAATGCTATCAATATGCTCACACAATCGGTGTTGTACTGTGCCCAACATTAGGAATTTGGGTCAAGTTCAGAAATAATGGAGAGTCTTCTAAGACTAAGGATTTCTAATCGAATCCCCCAGCCTTTCACGGGGACAAAGAAAGACGAAGATCCCCCCCCTCAGACTACATCGATGCTCTTCAAAATCTTCAGATTATGACAAGGCATGTAGCTACGAAACCGAAGCAGCCTACTTTCCGAGCTCATCGCCTACGAGCATTCCTAACACATGGTATGAATTCGAGAATCATCTGCAGGGTGAAGCAGATGCACCCGATGCTACATGGGATGAGTTTGCAAGCGCATTCCTAGACCACTTCATGCCACGAGGCCGTGGAAGCTAAGGTCGAGTAATTCGGCTTAAGCAAAATGGCAGTGTCGGTTCAGACTACTATTTGGAATTTGTCAGCCTGCTACATGCTCCACATATGGTGTCTGAGCATGCAGGGCGAGAGTGACATGTCTGGGAGGACTCGATTCCCATTTGTAATGACGGGGCCAACATCGTCGCACAGGGACAGGGAATGACCATCTCCAAGACGGTTGCTTTCAGACAGGCAACGAGACAAGGCTAAAGGAGGAGGAAGCCTCAAGGGTAAAGAGAAAGACAAGGCGAGTTCAACAAGAGGGTCAAGTCTACCTCCAGATGTCACGTAACGGAACAGAAATTCTTTAAGAATGTGTCGTGCCAGGACCTCGCTCCGTCCACAAAGCAGCCGCTCCACGAAGTTCGGCGAGAAAGACAACCGCCGTTGCACTTCTCGTCGTCGTGCTCCTGGCTCAGGCCGCGACTCCAGAGTAACTTCACCACCCGATTCGTGCTCGCGCAGGGGCATCCCGGTGAGTGCCGGCCTCGGGATCAAATATTCGGCGAGCGGCGTGGCCGCCGGCCACGCTCGGGGCCGAAATGTTCTTCAATCGCACAGGCACAGCAGAGGTAATCGCACCAAATAATAAATTCGGCTTGCCTTCATAATAACCAAACCTGCTGCGCACGTGCACCGCTAGGGATCCCAAGAACACAAACCAAGGGTTCAAACCGTTTGTGCGTTGACCGGCGTCGTGATATCGACGTCACATCGATGTCGTCATTGTGCATACTCACCGTTTTCGCTTCGACGATGTTTATGCCTTGCTGGACTCGGATCCACCCTATCCTATGTCACCTCCTTATGTTGCTAGAAAATTTGGTGGCTGAACCCGAAAAGCTAAAGGAACCTTTTGAAGTGTCAACGCTACCGCGAGTCACCATACCCGACGTGTTCATAAGGGTCTGTGGGCAGAGTTATCACCATGTTGTTCCAGCCGACCTATGTGAGTTAGAAATGGTAGATTTTGATGTAATCATCGGCACGGATCGGTTATATTCATGTGCTATTTACCGATCAGAGAACCAAAAGTCGTTGTAACGACCCGTTTGGTCGTTTAGCACTTTAAAACTACGAAAAGGGTATGTGACTATATTGTATTTATTTATTTATATGATTTGAATACATGTTATAGTTTATATGAGATGATGAATAAGAGCGAAGTAATCTGACTAACGATATATTTCATCTGGTGAAAGGGCCATTGATGTCTTAGGAATGATATGCAAAAGGAAAAAAATAAATAAAGAAGGCCACTTTCATTATGATGCCAAAATGAACGAGTGGCATCCGAAATGTAAAAATAAAAATATAATAATAATAATAATAATAATAAAAGTAAAAGCACCCACCATTCCTTGTTTTATGCATTCCTTGTTTTATGCATCCTTGTTTTGTGCATTTAGTCATCATAACCTTGTGTTGTGCACGTTATATTCCAAAAGGAGGAGGAAAAAAAAGTAGAAGGAAAAATCTTGTTCTGTGCAAGATATATTACGAAAGAAAGAGGAAAAAATAAAAGGAAAAATTATTCACCGATTTCTAACCTGTAGGAGAAAAAGGGACGAATTGCAGTGGGCTTTGTTAATTAATGTCATGAGCAAGTCAAGCTTTATTTTATTTCCACCAAATACAAAGGCAATCGTGTATGGTACAATTAGTTTTATACACTCCTACAAAGAGAATATGTTGCAGAAGTTTAGTTTAGTATGGTAGTTATGGCAATCTATGACTCCTTTTTCGTTTTCTTGAATACAACCCGGTTTTTTTTACAACG